>NW_026652288.1:44699459-44941712 GCF_009828535.3 Hylobates moloch
TCTTCTTCTTTCTTCTTGTTTCTTCTTTCTTCTTTCTCCTTTCTTCTTCCTCCTTTCTCCTTTCTTCTTCCTCTTCCTCTTCTTGTTTTTATATTTTTTATACAGAGTTTCTCTCTTGTTGCCCAGGCTGGAGTGCAGTGACACAATCTGGGTTCACGGCAACCTCTGCCTCCCAGGTTCAAGCGATTCTCCTGCCTCAGCCTCCCGAGTAGCTTCTAATAGATGATCATTGACCAGAAGCCTTAATGATGACAGAAGCAGTTGATTCACATATTTTTTGTACATATGTATTATAAACTGTATTCTAACAATAAAGTAAGCTAGAGAAAAGAAAATGGTTTAAGAAAATTACAAGGAAGAGAATATATATTTACTATTCATTAAGTGGAAGTGGATCTAAAATTATAGCGGTCTTCATCCTCATTATCTTTATGTTGAGTATGTTGAGGAAGAGAATGAAAAAGAGGGGTTGGTCTTGCTGTCACAGGAGTGGCAAAGATGAAAGAAAATCTCATATAATTAGACTCATGTAGTTCCAACTCCTGTTGTTCAGGGGTCAACTGTATCTGTTATACAGTATACACTGAACTCTGTGTGTGTGTGTGTGTGTGTGTGTGTGTGTGTGTGTGTGTGTACACACAGAGTAAGCCCTCACTTAACATTGTCAATAGGTTCTTGGAAACTGACTTTAAGTGAAACTAAGTGAATAATGTCATTTCAATCAATGTCATTTTGTTACAATGTTCATGAGAAAAAAATAAATTTTATTATACATTGTTTTTCTTAAAGTTGCAATTTCCAAGAACTTATCAATGTTCCCTGTTATTGGCTACCAAAAATTTTTTGGGTTAGGGCTTGTTTAAACTTTGTTTTCTCAAACCAAGAATGGATGCTGAATTTTATCAAATATACTTTATGCATCATATATAATTTTTCTCATTTAGTCTGCTAAGTGGTAAGGTACATAACTTTCAACCATGTAAATATGCTTGCAACCTGAAATAAACTATAATTTTATTTGAGGTGTTGGTTCTTCAAGTTCTGACTGCATTGGTAAATCAGTGAGACTCCTGTAAACACTAAGCTTGTGCTTTCTGGTGACCAAAAGTCCCAAGAGAAAAATTCCTGCAAATGTACAGGTCAACTCAATGTGTTTTGTTATTGAATCTTGTCCGATTGAGTGCTGAGTACTCTTCAGTGCCTTTGTGCCTTTAAACACATGTTTTTAGGGCTTTATTTTCTCTTCTTTCTTTTGTAAAAATTTTATCTATCATTTATGGTCTGATTATATCTACATTGTCAAAACTAAAAGCAAGACCTTTAATAATTTATTTTCATATTAAACTTTATAAATTTGGGGGACCAGAAAACTAAATTGTCTCCAATCTAATTTGTAACCGATGCAGTGACAATGTAAGGTATATTCTGTTCTTACCCAGAATTTTAAGCTTTCATAAGAGCCATCATCTAGACACCTTCAGAAATCATGTGGCATAAAAATGTTTATACTCAGAAACAGTAAAAGAAATAATAAGCCTCTCAGAGTTTGGGGAACCCTGTTCATATTCTTATCCTACAAAATTCCCTCTTTGTGGAATATTTACCACAAAAGTTGAGAATACCACAAAAGCTGGAGAATAATTGTGTGCTGGTGTGCTTGACTTCCTATTAATTGTCTATGGGTGCCTCTGGACCAGAAAAATTGTCAGCCACTGTAGAATGTCATCATATCCTGGTTTCAGAATAACATTTACTTTAAATTATTTTGTCATCTCATTTTACGCTTTGGGGTACCAACTATGATATAAGACATAGTGCAAAGGTCTTTTCTAATCATGCATATGTGAACTAGCATGTAAATACACTGTCACATTTGCATAAGTGCTTGAATCAGAATCACAAACACAGAATCTAAAATTTATAGAAATCATATTAATCTTTAGTCCTTCACATTATATTCATATTAATAATGAATGTGACAGGAGCATTTTAAATATGCAAAGGAGCGACACATCAGGCTAAACATCATCAGTAATTTGTAGACTTATACTCATAGAAAACCACTAATGGAAAACAGTGCATTTCCTTTTCTATGAATAGTCAAATGCCATGCATAATGTAACAGTACAACTGCTAATAGCAGACTCACACAGGATCATTTGAACTCGTTATTATGGGCAGGATGAGCTGATCCTTAAAGTGGCCCATAATAAAACACTTCTCTGCCTTTACACTGTCCTGATTGTTCAGTTAACTTTTCTCCCCAATCCTGTATTTATAAGAAGCACAAAAGTGATTGTTTTGCTGTTTAGGGGTACTTATCATGATCCATAAAATATAGAAAAATGCTGGCCAATGAATACCTAAGAAGTCAAAGTTAGAAGTCTCTGAAGCATTTACTCAACCTATTTTTAATGTCAGCATATTAGGATATTCTATTGGATATTAATTATCACTATATGCCCTTATGGTATAAATTACCAAAACAGCACTTGTTTATGTGAAAGATCTTACAGAAATGGTGAGGCTGAGCTGAAAGCATCTGTAAATAAGTAGGGACAGAGGTTTACTTGTTAGAGTTCACAGGATGATTAACACCTAAACAGAGAACAAGTGCTGGAAGCTCTAGAAAAGCGCCCACAGCAACTTACATGGAATTCCTGCTTGGTAAAAATATCCTGAGGATTTTTCCTCAGGTACAGGTTACATTCGATAACACAATAGTAGATAAAGTATTAAAAATAATACTAGTATTTTAGTTCTGCTGTACAAACTCTTAAGAATTTGGGAGTGCCTAAAGTATTCTACACTCTATTCTCGAAGCTAAGAAGCATATTCATAGTATCTATTTGATCTTTTTATAACAGCACCATAAAAGAAAATATTGAACTGTAGAATTTTCTCAACCTAGTAGTTTTGACGCTTTGTATGGAAGATCAAAAAGTCTTTATTGTATGTCCTTATGGCTATGATACAAAATTTTACCTTTAACATTGGCAATTAGAGAATTTACTTAATATGTAGAATTATAAATATTTAACTAATGTGAAATTTTGCAGTAAATATATAATTATTTTATAATAGTGTACATAATATTATAATTGAACTTAAAGCTCTTTTTAAAAAGGAAAATTTAATTTTTAATGTAATAAGGAGATAGTAATGAATATAATGTGGAATTCTAAAGATTATACCTTAATGCAGATGAAAGCAGCTAAGTAGGAAAACTGGAACAAAGAACATGAGACAAATAATGAAAACCAAGATGACTGATATAAATCAAACCATACTGATCATTACACTAAATGTTATTCTAAACACTTTAAGGTAGAGATTATCATATTGGATAAAAATACAAAATCCAACTACATGCTGCCTACAAGAAACTCAATTTAAATATAAAGCCAAAGTAGATAAAAAGCATAAGCAAAGAAAAAGATGCAGTATCCAAGCACTAATCACAAGAAAGCTGGAGTACACTAAATATAAGAAAGCTGGAGTGGCTAAATTAATACCAAGTAGACATCAGAATGACACTATATTATCAAACATAAGGAAGAGCATTTCACAATAGAAAAGGGTTAACTCAGAGGGAAGCATAATGTTCTAAATGTTATCAAACATAACAGTTTCAAAATGCGTAAAGCAACAAATGACAAACATAGTTATTAACAATTTAGGATTTCAATTCTCCTCCATCAGTAATGGATAAACAAACAGAAAATCATTAAGTATAGAGAAAACGTGAACAAAATTATCAAGCATCTTAACCTACTTACATTCATAGAAAAATGAAACATCAGAATTCCCAGTATTTTCAAATAAAAATTCAATAAATCATGAGTGAAAGAAAAAATAAAAAATTATAATGTATTTACCATGAACTGAGTGACTAAATACAAATTTAAAAATAGCAGATAAAAATCTGTGGGATGAAGATAAAGTTTTGCTTAGAGGGAACTGTATCACTTTAAATATATATTATAAAAAAGAGAAAAATAGAAAATAAGTAGTCTAGGCTTCTGAATATTATACAAAGGAAAACAAATTGGATACATACTATAGTATCCAAAAACAGTAATAAAAATAAAATATAACAAATGGGCAAACAATAGAGAAAATTAATATCAGCAAAATTATTTTACTTGTAAAATTCTATAAAATTGATAGTCCTTTAGCTAGACCAATTGTTATTGAGAATTCTACATTGGGGTGGATCCTTTAACCAAGGAGATCAACAGAGCTGAAGCTCTGGAGCAGGAATCTTCGATCTGGTGAACTAACACCAAAAGGCAAACTAACACCAAAAGGTAAGCTCAAAGCAGTTTATTGAAGCACAGTAATACACTCTCAGAGGGAGAGTGGATTGATTTCTGTGAGGTGAAATCAGCCCCTTTTTACAAAACTCAAGGTGCTTCATGATACAGGAGGTAGAAAGAAATTATTTAGGCAGATAGTGAGGGCAACAGAGTCCTCAAGAGAACTTCCCTTCTAACAAAAACAAGCCCCAATCATTTCTTTTCTAACAAAGAGCAGCCTGAAAAGTCAAGCTGCAAACATAGATCAGCAAGGTGGAGGCTTGCATGAGGGAATGCCAACAGCTGTGCCAATAGGAAAGGGCTACCTGGGGGCCAAGCATGTCCAACATGGAGGCTTCATCTTCCCTTTTTTTGTTACCACGTGTACAGTAAAGTGCAACACGGTGCAACTTAGGCAGAGGACCTGCTTTCATTATAAAAGATTAGGATGGGGTGGCCAGAAATTCACACCCTATGCAAATGATACACCTAGTCCTAACCAGTTTTTTGTGCCCTGTGCAATTGGCACACCTGGTCCAACTCAACTTTCACACCCTATGTGAATCAAACACCGCCTTTTTACCAGGCATTTCTAAAACCCCTTGCATTTCACCACAGACCTGGCAACCCATTTTTCTGGGACACCTCTCTGCAGCAGAGAGCTCTTCTCTTTCTTTTGCCCATTAAACTTCCATTCTCAGCCTCACTCTTTGTGTGTCCACATCCTAGTTTTCCATGGCTGTGAGACAACTAATTTCAGGTGCTACTCCAGACAACAAGGCCATTTCACTTTTATGGGGTTTGTGGAGAGGAGTTGAGATTTGGGCTGTGTCTTGAGTGACAGGATAATGTTATTTGATTGGCAGTTTATGGTTATATAAATAAAGTTATACAGGTTTTTACCTATAATTCATTAAGAAAAGCCCACTGGAGGGTCAACTCGAAGATACAGTTTTAGCTTATAGGGCATGCGCCACTTGAGGGGATTCCATCTGTGCCCTAATTTCTCTTTCTTCAGGAAGTGCTGGCCACAGACTTTACAACAAACTCCATCCGTTAGTGGAGTGAAGGTGGTCTTGGGGCTGAACTAAGGTGGGCCAGGGGCTGTCTTAGTGACAGCCTTCCTACTTTCCTCTTTCACCTCCTCCAAGCTGCTAATGTCTATCTAACTACCTAACACAACTGACATAAAAAAGAGATTACAAGTTATATCATGAACGAAAGAGAAATACTGTGTAAGGAATGGTATAAAATTTTTTCTGCCAATATTTTCAAGAATTTAGATTAGTTGGAAAATTTCTTAGCAGATTACGAAAAATAGCTAGAGATTGTAAAGAAACGTATCTATAAAATAAATTGCGTTTTAATAAAAATCCACACTAATAAAAAAACATATGTCCAGATTACATCACAGCTGAGTTTTATAGCACACATAAGAAATAGGAACTCTATAGCTATTATGAAAAAGTCAAAAAATAACAGATGCCCGTGAGGTTGTGGAGAAAAGGGAACAATTCTACACTGTTGGTGGGAGTGTATTACTGGGTATATACCCAAAGGAATATAAAGCATTCTACCATAAAGACACATGAGCGTGAATGTTGAATGTTCATTGCAGCGCTATTCACAATAGCAAAGATACGAAATCAGCCTAAATGCCCATCAATGACAGACTAGTAAAGAAAATGTGATACATATACACCATGGAATATTATTCAGCCATAAAAAGGAATGACATGTCTTTTATGAGAACATGGGTGGAGCCGGCTACCATATTTGGCAAACTAACACAGGAACAGAAAACAAAATATCACATCTTCTCACTTAAAAGTGAAGGCTAAATAGTAACTTATGAACACAAACAAGGAAACACCAGACACTGGGGTATTCCTGAGGGTGGAGGGTGGGAGGAGGGAGAGGAGCAGGAAAGATAACTACTGGGGACTGAGCTAAATACTTGGGTGATGTAATAATATTTACAAAAGTCCACCATGACGTGTTTTGTTTTTGAGTTACTTAAAGACTTTATTTCTTTTTATTATTATTATACTTTAAGTTCTGAGATAATGTGCAGAAGGTGCAGGTTTGTTACATAGGTATACATGTGCCACGGTGGTTTGCTGCATCCATAAACTCATTATCTACATTAGGTATTTCTCTCAATGCTGTCGCTACCTTTGCCTCCCACCCCTTGACAGGCTCCGGTGTGTGATGTTCCCCTCCTTGTGCCCATAAGTTCTCACTGTTCAATTTCCACTTATGAGTGAGAACATGTGGTGTTTAGTGTTCTGTTCCTGTGTTAGTTTGCTGAGAATGATGGTTTCCAGCTTCATCCATGTCTCTGCAAAGGACATGAACTCATCGTTTTTTATGGCTGCATAGTATTTCATGGTGCATATGTGCCACAATTTCTTTATCAAGTCTAATGTTGATGGGCATTTGGGTTGGTTCTAAGTCTTTCTATTGTGAATAATGCTGCAATAAACATATGTGTGCATGTGTCTTTATAGTAGAATGATGTATTTTTTGGGTATATACCCAGTAATGGGATTGCTGGGTCAAATGGTATTTCTAGTTCTAGATCCCTGAGGAATTGCCACACTGTCTTCCACAATGGTTAAACTAATTTACAATCCCACCAACAGTGTAAAAGTGTTCCTATTTCTCCACATCCTCTCCAGGATCTGTTTTTTCCTGACTTTTTATTGATCGCCATTCTAACTGGCGTGAGACGATAATCTCATTGTGGTTTTGATTTGCATTTCTCTAATGACGATGGGCTTTTTTTCCATATGTTTGTTTGCCAAATAAATGTCTTCTTTTGAAAAGTGTTCATATCCTTCGTCCACTTTTTGATCGTGTTGTTTGTTTTTTCTTGTAAATTTGTTTAAGTTCCTTGTAAATTCTGGATATTAGCCCTTTGTCAGGTGGATAGATTGCAAAAATTTTTCTCTGGTTCTGTAGGTTGCCTGTGCACTCTGATGATAGTTTCTTTTGCTGTGCAGAAGCTCTTTAGTTTAGTTAGATCCCATTTTTCAATTTTGACTTTTGTTGCCATTGCTTTTGGTGTTTTAGTCATGAAGACTTTGTCCATGCCTATGTCCTGAATGATATTGACTAGGTTTTCTTCTAGGGTTTTTATTGTTTTAGGTCTTACACTTAAATCTTTAATCCATCTAGAGTTAATTTTTGTATAAGGTATAAGGAAGGGGTCCAGTTTCAGTTTTCTGCATATGGCTAGCCAGTTTTCCCAGCACCATTTATTAAATAGGGAATCCTTTCCCATTGCTTGTTTTTGTCAGTTTTGTCAAAGATCAGATGGTTGTACATATGTGGTGTTATTTCTGAGGCCTCTGTTCTGTTCCATTGGTCTATATGTCTGTTTTCATACCAGGACCATGCTGTTTTGTTTACTGTAGCCTTGTAGTATAATTTGAAGTCAGGTTGCATGATGCATTCAGCTTTGTTCTTTTTGCTTAGGATTGTCTTGGCTATATGGGTTCTTTTTTGGTTCCATGTGAAATTTAAGGTATTTTTTTCTACTTCTGTGAAGAAAGTCAATGGTAGCTTGATGGGAATAGTATTGAATCTATAAATTACTTTGGGCAGTATGGCCATTTTCACAATATTGATTCTTTCTATCCATGAGCATGGAATATTTTTCCTTTTTTCGTGTCTTCTCTTATTTCCTTGAGCAGTGGTTTGTAGTTCTCCTTGAAATGGTCCTTCTCGTCCCATTTAAGTTGTATTCCTAGATATTTTATTCTCTTTGGAGCAATTGTGAATGGGAGATTGTTCCTGATTTGGCTCTCTGTCTGTTATTGGTGTATAGGAATGCATGTGATTTTTGCACACTTACTTTGTATGCTGAGGCTTTGCTGAAGTTGCTTGTCAGCTTAAGGAGTCTTTGGGCTGAGATGATGGGGTTTTCTAAATATACAATCTTGTCATCTGCAAACAGAGATAATTTGACTTTCTCTCTTCCCATTTAGATACCTTGTATTTCTTTTTCTTGTATGATTGCCCTGGCCAGGTCTTCCAATACTATGTTCAATAAAAGTGGTGAGAGAGGGCATCCTTGTCATGTGCAGGTTTTCAAAGGGAATGCTTCCAGCTTTTGCGCATTCAGTATGAAATTGGCTGTGTGGCTCTTACTAGTTTGAGATATGTTCCATCAATACCTCATTTATTGAGTGTTTTTAGCATGAAGGGGTGTTGAATTTTATCAAAGGCCTTTTCTGCATCTATTTGGATAATCGCTTTTTTTGTCATTGGTTCTGTTTATGTGATGGATTACATTTATTGATTTGTGTATGTTGAACCATCCATGCATCCCAGGGATGAAGATGACATGTTCGTGTTGGATAAGCTTTTGAATGTGCTGCTGGATTCAGTTTGCCAGTATTTTATTGAAGATTTTCACATCGATGTTCATCAGGGTTATTGGCTTGAAATTTTCATTTGTTGTGTCTCTGCCAGGTTTTGGTATCAGGATAATGTCCTCATAAAATGAGTTAGGGAGGAGTCTCTCTTTGTCTTTTGTTTGGAATAGTTTCAGAAGGAATGGTACCAGCTCTTCTTTGTACCTCTGGTAGAATTCATCTGTGAATCCATCTGGTGCTGGGCCTTTTTTGGTTGGTAGGCTATTGATTACTGCCTCAATTTCAGAACTTGTTATTGGTCTATTCAGGGATTCAACTTCTTCCTGGTTTAGTCTTGGGAGAGGGTATGTGTCCATGAATTTATCCATTTCTTCTAGATTTTCTAGTTTATTTGTGTAGAGATGTTTATAGTATTCTCTGATGGTAGTTTGTATTTCTGTGGGATCAGTGGTGATATCCCCTTTATCATTTTTTATTGTGTCTATTTGATTCTTCTCTTTTCTTCTTTATTAGTCTGGCTGGTGGTCTATCTATTTTGTTAATCTTTCAAAAAACAGCTGCTAGTATGATTGATTTTTTGAAGGGTTTTTCATGTCTCTATCTCCTTCAGTTCAGCTCTGATCTTAGTTAATCTTGTCTTTTGCTAGCTTTTGAATTTGTTTGCTCTTGCTTCTCTAGTTCTTTTAATTGTGATGTTAGAGTGTTTTGATTTTAGAATTTTCTGCTTTGTCCTGTGGACATTTAGTGCTATAAATTCCCCTATAAACACTACTTTAGCTGTGTCCCTGGGATTCTGGTACGTTGTGTCTTTGTTCTCATTGGCTTCAAAAAACTTATTTATCTTGGCCTTAATTTGATTATTTACCCAGTAGTCATTCAGGAGCAGGTTGTTCAGTTTCCATGTAGTTGTGCGGTTTTGAGTGGGTTTCTTAATCCTGAGTTCTAATTTGATAGCACTGTGGTCTGAGAGGCAGTTTGTTATGATTTCCATTCTTTTGCATTTGCTGAGGATTGTTTTACTTTCAATTATGTGGTCAATTTTAGAGTAAGTACAATGTGGTTCTGAGAAGAATGTATCTTCTGTTGATTTGTGGTGGAGAGTTCTGTAGATGTCTATTAGGTCTGCTTGGCCCAGAGCTGAGTTGAATTCCTAAATACCATTGTTAATTTTCTGTCTCATTTATCTGTCTAATATTGACAGTGGGGTGTTAAAGCCTCCCACTATTATGTGGGAGTCTAAGTCTCTTTGTAGGCTCTATGAACTTACTTTATGAATCTGGGTGCACCTGTATTGGGTGCATATATAGTTAGGATAGTTATCTCTTCTTGTTGCATTTATTCCTTTACCATTATGTAATGCCCTTCTTTGTCTCTTTTGATCTATGTTTGTTTAAAGTCTGTTTTATCAGAGACTAGGATTGCAACCCCTGCATTTTTTTGCCTTTCCATTTGCTTGGTAAATCTGCCTCCATCCCTTTATTTTGAGCCTATGTGTCTCTTTGCACGTGAGATGGATATCCTGAATACAGCACACTGATGGCTCTTAACTCTTTATCCAATTTGCCAGTCCATGCCTCTTAATTGGGGCATTTAGTCCACTTGTATTTAAGGTTAATATTGTTATATGTGAATTTGATTCTGTTATTATGATGTTAGCTGTTTATTTTGCCCATTAGTTTATGCAATTTCTTCATAGTGTCGATGGTCTTTACATTTTGGGTTGTATTTGCAGTGGCTGGTACCGGTTTTTCCTTTCCATGTCCAGTGCTTTCTCCAGGATCTCTTGTAAGGCAGGCCTGGTGTTGACAAAATCTCTTAGCATTTGCATGTCTCTAAAGGATTTTATTTCTACTTCACTTTTATAGCTTAGTTTGGCTGAATATAAAATTCTGGGTTGAAAATTCTTTTCTTTAAGATGTTGAATATTGGCCCCCACTCTATTCTGGCTTGTAGGGTTCTGCCAAGAGAGCCACTGTTATTCTGATGGGCTTCCCTTTGTGAGTAACCCGACCTTTCTCTCTGGCTGCCCTTAACTTTTTTTCCTTCATTTCAACCTAGGTTAATCTGACAATTATGTGTCTTGGGGTTGCTCTTCTCGAAGGGTATCATTGTGCTGTTCTCTGTATTTCCTGAATTTGAATGTTGGCCTGTCTTGCTAGGTTGGGGAAGTTCTCCTGGATAATACCTGAAGTGTGTTTTCCAAGTTGGTTCTATTCTCCCTGTCACTTTCAGGTACACCAATCAAATATATGTTTGGTATTTTCACATAGTCTCATATTTCTTGGAGGCTACGTTAGTTCCTTTTCATTCTTTTTTCTCTAGTCTTGTCTTCACACTTTATTTCATTGTTAATCTTCAATCTCTGACATCCTTTCTTTCACTTGATCGATTTGGCTATTGATACTGTGTGTGCTTTACGAAGCCTTGTGCTGTGTCATTCAGCTCCACCAGGTCATTTATGTTCTTCTCTAAACTGGTTATTGTAGTTAGCAATTCCTCTAACCTTTTATCAAGGTTCTTGGCTGCCTTGCATTGGGTTAGAACATGCTCCTTCAGCTCGGAGGAGTTTGTTATTACCCACCTTGTGAATCCTACTTCTGTCAATTTGTCAAACTCATTTTCCATCCAGTTTTGTTCCCTTGCTGGCAAGGAGAAGCAATCTTTGGAGAAGAGGCATTCTGGTTTTTGGAATTTTCGGCCTTTTTGCTCTGTTTTTTCCACATATTTGTGGATTTATCTGCCTTTGGTCTTTGCTGTTAATGACCTTCAGATGGAGTTTTTGCATGGTTGTCCTTTTTGTTGATGTTGATGCTTATTGCTTTGTTTGTTTTCCTTCTAACAGTCAGGCCTCTCTGCTGCATTTCTGCTGGATTTTGCTGGGGGTCCACTCCAGACCCTGCTTGCCTGGGTATCACCAGCGGAGGCTGCAGAACAGCAAAGATTGCTGCCTGCTTCTTCCTCTGGAACCTTCCTCCCAGAGGGGCACCCGCCAGATGCCAGCCGGAGCTCTCGTGTATGAGGTGTCTGTCAACTCCTCCTGCGAGGTGTCTCCCAATAAGGAGGCATGGGGTCAGGGACCCACTTGTGGAGGCAGTCTGTCCCTTAGCAGAGCTCGAGTGCTGTGCTCTCTTCGGAGCCCACAGGCAGGAATGTTTAAGTTTGCTAAAGCTGCACCCACAGCCGACCCTTCCCCCCAAGTGCTCTGTCCCAGAGAGTTGGGAGTTTTATCTATAAGCCCCGACTGGGGCTGCTGCCTTTCTTTCAGAGATGCCCTGTCCAGAGAGGAGGAATCTAGAGAGGCAGTCTGGCTACAGCCGCTTTGCGGCGCTGCAGTAGGCTCTGCCCAGTCTGAACTTCTCAGTGGCTTTGTTTACACTATGAGGAGAAAACCACCTACTCAAGCCTCAGTAATGGCAGAAGCCCCTCTCCGCACCCAGCTGGAGCATCTCAGGTCAACTTCATGCTGCTGTGCTGTCAGTGAGAATTTCAACCCAGTGAATCTTAGCTTGCTGGGCTCCATGGGGGTGGGATCCGCTGAGCTAGACCACTTGGCTCCCTGCCTTCACCCTTTTTTCCAGGGGAGTGAATGGTTCTGTCTCGATGGTATTCCAGGTGCCTCTGGGGTATGAAAAAAAAAAAACTGCAGCTAGCTCAGTGTCTGCCCAAATGGCTGTGCAGTTTTGTAGTTGCAACTCAGGGCCCTTGTGGTATAGGCACCTGAAGGAATCTCCTGGTCTGTGGGTTGCAAAGACCATGAGAAAAGTGTAGTATCTGGGCCATATAGCACCGCCCTTCACAGCACAGTCCCTCATGGCTTCCTTTGGCTAGGGGAGGGAGTTCCCCAACCCCTTACAGTTCCTGGGTGAGGCAACGCCCCACCCTGCTTCAGCTCACCCTCCGTGGGCTGCACCCACTGTCTAACCAGACCCAGTGAGATGAACCAGGTGCCTCAGTTGGAAGTGCAGAAATCACCCGCCTTCTGTGTTGGTCTTGCTGGGAGCTGCAGACCCGAGGTGTTCCTATTCGACCATCTTGCCCAGGAATAAAAAAGACACGTGCTTATCTATGTAACAAACCTTAACATGTACCCCCAAACCAAAAATAAAAATTAAAAACAAATACCAATTTTATATAACCTTCCAGAAAATAGAGAAAGAAGGGCCATCTATGACAAGATACTTTTGAGGGCAGTAATCCATTCTCCAAAGCCCAACAATAACAATAAAATTAAAGAATTGTTCCATGGAAATTTTACTCAAGATTATAGATGCAGAAACTTTAACAAATTAACAGCAAATGGAGACCAGTGACATATAAAAAAGCATAGTGCATGGATGTAAGACAGGTATACCACTTGAAAATTAATTAACATGATTAGCAATATGAACAAAATAAATGAGAATATAATATGAAGATCTCAATGCAGGAAAGGTATTTTTAAAATGAATAGTCATTCATGATAAAAACTCTTATTAATAGGAACAAAATAAAGACTCCAGAAACAGAATCACATAGATAAGATAAATCATTTTGTTTTTGTTTTTTACAAAGGAGCCAAACAGCAGAAGCAAAGTTTTTTCAACAAGTAACATTGTAACAATTGCATTTCTGTATGGATTACCTTTAAAACCAGAGCAACTAGACAAAAAGCAGATTTCTAAAAAGAAAAAAAAAAAAAAAAGGCTAACCCTTACTTTATATCCAAGATAACTATGAATTAAGTTTTTAGTTGAGCTTAAGACATTTTCAGACAAACAATTTAAAAAATTACTGCCAACAGAAACATATATACACACTTCTAAATTTCAAAGTATTCAGTTTCCCTTATTGTGTGAGTCCCACATTACTATGGTACATTTTTCACAACTAATGGATCAATACTGATCTTTAATATTAACTAAACTTCATATTTTATGGATAGTTCATTGATTTTTCTCTGATGATATTTTTCTGTTTCAGGATCCCATCCAGGAAGCCGTTAAAATATTTACATTAGCTGATTTAAATTAGTCTAGAAATTCCAGAGATTACTGAGAGACACTTTCTATTGACTGCTCTTTTTCCCTGTGTGTATGGGCCAGACTTTTGTGTTTCTTTGTATGTTATGTATTTTGGGGTGTTATTGAAAATGTACCTTTTAAACAATATCATGTGTGAATTCAAAATTACATTCCTTGCAAAGAGTAGGTTTTTGTTGTTATTACTGTTTGTTTAGTATCTTCCATTAACAACTTCTGTAATTTCTGTATCCTTTGTCATGTGTAGTTACTGAAATCTTAGTTAGCATAGTGTTCATTTAATAAGTAGACAGAGATCTCCTTAAGTGCCCTGAACCCATAAATCTCCCAGCTTCTGCCAAGAGACTCTTTGTGTATTTCAGCATGTTTTCAATGTTCCTGTCCACAATCTTTTTGACCCCAGGGACTGGTTTTGTGGAAGATAGCTTTTCTATGGGGGGGGCACGGTTTGGGGATGAAACTGTTCCACCTCAGGCATTAGATTTTCATCAGGCATTAGATTCTTACAGGGAGCACACAACCTAGATCTTTCACATGTGCAGTTCACAATAGGCTTCCTGCTTCTATGAGAATCTAATGCCAGCACTGATCTAGCAGAAGGCAGAGCTCAGGCAGTAATGCTTCCTTGCCCACCACTGACCTCCTGCTGTGCAGCTCAATTCCTAACAGTTCACGGAGAGATACCTATCGGCAGCCCAAGGGTTGGGGACCCCTGCTCTAGTAGATGGTTTACAAGTCTATCTTTGTGTTCACTTCCTGCCTCCAGAGAGCCTCAATGTCAGCTAGAATGGAGAAAAGTGGCTCATCTCAAGTCTTTCCTGAGCAGGCACACATCCCTGCACATGAAAATTGCCTTCTAAATTCCCAGGAATATGCCCAAGCTTTTCAAAGTCTTATATGGACATTTAATTCTCCGGCTTTTCTTTTAAGTTCAGTTATTTTCTTCTTTGTTCCAACTGTTATCATTGCCTCTTGCAACTATAATTTAAATAAATATTGCTAATCTTTTTTTACAAATACGCTATCAAAAGGCTATTTCAAGAGAGTATGTGCTGAGTCAGGTTGAGTACAGGTAAGTCCTTTATATGTACAGGATTTCAAGTAAACTGCAAGACAGATAAAATAATGACAAATATCAGAGCATGGGCTTCTGGGGAGTAGCCTTAAATACGTTTTGCCTCCTTGAGAGTTTGCTATGAGGTTGAAGGTTTCTCTGTGAGGCTCTTGGTTTTCAAAGTTATTGTGGAGCCGGGAGAAGAGTGATGGAATTAGACAGGATAAAGTGACATAAAATTCATTGATCTTGCCAATATTCAGCCAGTTTCTTGAATAAATGTTCCTCATATTCCTGCAAGCTCTTTGTTTATTTCCAAAAATCTGGAAAGTGTATTTTAAAAATATTTGCCTGTATTCATATTGCCTTTATGGCAGAATAAATAGTCAGAGGTCCTTACTCTACTTCTTTAGAAGTGGCTCTCTCTTGGTTCTATTTATTGGAGAATACTAATAATAAAAGCTGGGGTCTGGACATTGGGTATAAAAATTAACTTTTAAACATAAACTTAAAAAATTCAGTATAGAGAAAGGAAGGAAGGGATGATATGCAAACAGGATTTGAGAATTATAAATGCATAAGTGAGAATATTATATTCCTAAAACACTAATAATACTTCTGATTGATTGACTGGAGGTTTTGGTAGGTTTCATCACTGGCCCAAATTTTCCTTTAGCTCTATTGTCATGGCTACATAGATGGTTTAATACACAGTCTTATTCCACTTTCAAGACAGAAGTAATTCTTTTTCCAGATGCCAGAATTGCTACATTCTAACAGCCCTCAGCCTTCAGCCATATCTGGGAGTTGTCCCTGGGTAGAGTAAGCTGCTTTGCCTAAAGCTATACCCCATTCCTAGAGGGTTTTGCACGCAATTATTGACAAATGCAAAGGCATAAAGTCTAGCCACCAATTCCAAACTAGGACACATCAAAAGGTCCTTCTCACATTGTGAGTTCCTCATGGGTTCTGGTGAGAACTTTGATGATACTGCCACACAGTCCAAATTCTTCCTTTCTCCAGTTATTCTCCATTTAATTTCTTCACAGATATACAACAAGAGCACCCCCGATAAGCTTAATGAATGCTACTCTCTGTCTCAGAGCCTGCTTCCTAGTTAATTTGAGTGATAACAAGCCCTTTGCTACGTACCCTCTGAGAAGCAGACATCAAGACAGAATTAAACGAGCAAAGGTTTATTAGGTTAAATGCTAGTGGGAAAAAAATGGAGAGAGACCCTGGAAAATCATGGACACTTATCAGCCCTCAATGGAAGTCTACATCCAAGTCAAAGAAAAAGGAAAGAATATTTGAATGAAAAAGTTGTGGACCATAGGACGATTTAAAGTTTGACAAAGTCACTAAGATTCTTTAAATCAAAGTCAGATTTTAAGAGTCCTATGCCTTTCAGGAATTGGCTTGCTTTAGTACCCCTTCTTTAAGATATATTTCTTGGCCGGATGCGGTATCTCACCCCTGTAATCCCAGCACTTTGGGAGGCCAAGGTGGGCGGATCATGAGGTCAGGAGATCGAGACCATCCTGGCTAACATGGGGAAACCCCGTCTCTACTAAAAATACAAAAAAAAAAAGCCAGGTGTGGTGGCAGGTGCCTGTAGTCCCAGCTACTCGGGAGGAGAATGGTGTGAACCCAGGAGGTGGAGCTTGCAGTGAGCCTAGATCACACCACTGCACTCCAGCCTGAGTGACAGAGCTAGCCTCTGTCTCAAAAATAAATAAATAAATTAATTTAAAAAAATTTCTTAACTTGTTTAATTCTTTTAAGTTGTTTAATTCTCACAACGAATCTTGGAGATAGATGTTCAAGTGTCCTGCTTTATTAATGAGGAATAGTTTCACAGGAACGTTATTTGCCCAAACTTACCCAACCTATGAGTTGCAAAGCCAGTTTAAACTAACACAATTGGTCTCAGTGCTTGTATTCCTAAGAACTATACTTCAATGACACTGAGTCACTTCATATACTTGGAATTCTTTGAAGAGCAATAAGACGAGGTCACTCTAAGCAGGACCCTGAAATCCTTCCACAATTACTTTTGTAAATTGTTCTCCTAGCGTTTCCATAAAGAAACATAAGACTATTTCCAGAATGACTGTGTACTGGGAAAAGAGAAATTCCAAAGTTTCAAGGGCTTTAAACACAGGCTTGGAATTGACTCAGTCACCAAATACCGTTAATATCTCATACCCTCATGAGGACTATAAATTAGGAAAGATTGTGTGTAAGCCTCTGAAAGTTCTCTACCTTACCAGAATAGCAATAAAAAAAATATATATCACTGTCCTTGAGAGACCTGTAGTGATTAGTAGATTGGTAGTATTACAGATTCTAAAGAAAAACATAGAGGGGTGATTAGGAGAAGGGAAATAACACTGAAAGAAAGTTTAAATGTTGAATTTGTTGAACAATTATCCCAAAGACACATATTCAACCTGAATTTTTGTTGTTGTTATTTGTGTTAAATCAGAAGCCACTGTTACATTTATTTGGCAAGTTGAAGTGTTATGTCAAACTTTCTATGCCCTTCTTATTTCCTACCCAACTCCACACCAGATGCAGTAAATTCCTATAATGTTATATTGTCTTAGTCTCCATTTTAATATAAGTTGGACTTTCTGATACTGAAAGTAGGATTTAGTCCTGTGCAGTCTCTTGATAGACATCTATGACATGTCTGTTTTCATTCTTAAGGGAATATGAGTAAATTAGCCAGTTTACTCAGAGTTGAGAGGCCAGGTAGATGAGAAAGTTTTATTTTACTAAGAACTAGGCAGAGTTTTAGGATTTGCCACTGTTTTTCTTAGCATCAGCCTATTTTGGTGCACAAATTATATATGCATTCATTCATACACATTCACATTTATTTATATATTCTTCAAAGGCTGAATTAACTTTATTGATAAACAATTTAGGCACTAGCTAGATGCCATTAGGCATCAATTACAATTCTACAGGGATCTAGCAAAGATTTACAGTCACAATTAATGGCATGTCAAATTGCTGGAAGAAAGGTATTGATGTTCAATAATAAAGCAATCAGATTCTCAGAAGGCCAGATAGTTTGAACATCTTTCAAAAATGTCATTTATGTAAGCTGACATGCAAAATTCTCCCATATTTCAAAAACAAATGGTGGAAGTATCAAAATAAATATATTTATCTTTGTGTCTTTGTTTTGCAGTGCAAGAAAAATACAGAATATGGGTGAATATTTAAGACAATCATCTCAATTTTTTGCAACATATTGCCAAGTATTTAGAAATATTTGATTTGATACTGTGTGGTAATACAAAAGTGTGATATTAATAATTTACATCCAGATGTTGTGGTTTCATTTGATACAATCTCTTGTAGCAAGCTGACTTCTAAGATGGTGCCCAATGACCCCTACTTCCTACTGTTTTCATGCTTGTGTAATCCTCTTCATCTGACTGTTGGCTCTACTTAGTGATTTAATTTTAACCAAGATAATATGACAAAAGTGATGAGATTTCACTCCTGTAATTAGGATATAAGAGATTGTGATTTCTATCTTTTTTCCTGGCTTTGCTGAAACAATTTGCCATGTTGGGAAGGCCCATGTAGCAAGGAAGTGAGAATGGGCCACTCACCAATGAGGAACTAAGTCTCCCTGTTTAACAGCTCTCAAGGAACTGACCCAGTGGACAATGATGTAAGTAAATGTCAAAGCAGATTTCTACCCAGTAGAACTTTCAGATCAGTCCTTAGTTCTAGAAAATGCATTGATTGCACTCTTTTGAAAGACTCTGAAGCAGAAGGCCCATCTAAATTTGGCCTTTATTCCTGATCCACAGAAATCAGGAGGTAATAAACGTGTGTTGCTTTTGTTGTTTTATTGTGGTAAAAATATATATATAACGTTTATCTTTTTAACCATTCATAAGTGTACAATTAGATGGCATTATATACATTTACAATGTCATGAATTACAACTGTTGATATGGTTTGGCTGTGTCTCCACCCAAATCTCATCTTGAATTGTAGTTTCCATAATCCATATGTGTCATGGGAGAGACCTGGTGGGAGGTAATTGAATCATGGGGGTGTTTACCTCCATGCTGTACTGTGATAGTGAGTGAGTTCTCATGAGATACAGTGATTTTATAAGGGCCTTTTCCTCCTTTTGCTGGGCTCTTCTCCTTACTGCTGCCATGTGAGGAAGGATGTGTTTGCTTCCCCTTCTGCCATGATTGTATGTTTCCTGAGGCCTCCCAGCCATGCTGAACTGGAGTCAACTGAACTGCTTTCCTTTATAAATTACCTAGTCTCAGATGTGTTTTTATCAGCAGTGGGAGAATAGACTAATACAACTATTTAAATCCAAAATTGTTTTTATCATCCTTCAGGAAAGTCAGTACTCATTAAAGAATAAATCCTCCTTACCCCTGATATCCCAGTAACTTTTTTTTTTTTTTTTTTTTTGAGAAAGAGTATCACTCTGTCACCCAGGCTGGAGTGCAGTGGCATGATCTCGGCTCACTGCAACCTCTGCCTCCTGGATTCAAGCAATTCTTCTGCCTCAGCCTCCTGAGTAGCTGGGACTACAGGTGTGTACCACCGTGCTCAGCTAATTTTTGTATTTTTGGTAGAGATGGAGTTTCACCATGTTGGCCAGGCTGGTTTCAAACTCCTGACCTCAGGTGATCCACCAGACTTGGCCTCCCAAAGTGCTGGGATTACAGGCATGAACCACTGTGCTCGGAACTTCTATTCTACTTTATGTTTCTATAAATTTGCCTAATATAGGTACCTCATATAAGAGGAATTATACAATATTTATCCTCTATGTCTGGCTTATTTCACTAAACATGATTTCATCTTTCATCTATGTTGTACTATGTTAAACTTTAATTATTTTTTATGGCTGGGTAATATTCCATTATATGTGTATATCATATTTTATTTATCTTTTCATCCATTAATGGATACTTGGGTTGTTTTCATCTTTTGAATATAGTAAATAATTTTGCTATGAACATCAGTGTACAAACAATTTAATACATTTGTCTTTTAAAGCATATAGAAAATAAAAAGTACAGTTAAATACAAAATTGCAATAATGCAGATTTTTGAATTATCCTATGTTAGCCTTTACTGGAGACTATTATTTTTAATAATGCTTTTAAATACTGTCTGCTACCTTTTCATTTGAACCTAAAGGACTCCCTTTATAATTTCCTGCCAGGAAGGTCTAGTTGTAATAAACTCCCTCACATTTTATCTGGAACATCATCACTTCCCCCTTATTTTTAAAGGATAGTTTTTCTATATATAGGATTCTTAGTTGAAAGCCTTTTTTTAGGCAATTTGAATATATCAACCTACTTTCTGGCCTCCAAGGTTTCTGATGGGAAATAAACTGTGAACCACTTGTAGATGACGAAACAATTCTTACTCCTTTCAAAATTTTCTTTTCTTTTCTTTTTTCTTTCTTTTGTTTGGCTTTCTGAAGTTTGATTATATTGTGTCCCAGTGTGAGTCTCTTTGAGTTTATGCTACTTGGAATTTGTTGAGCTTCTTACATTTGTAGATTCATGTCTTTTGTCAAAAATTTAAGAAGTGTTCAGCTATTATTTTTTCAAAGATCCTTTGTGCCCTCTCATTTTTTTTTTTTACTTTTCTGCTGATATTCTCACCGTGTATGTTAATTCTCGAGTTATCTCCCAAGTCCTTTAGGCTTTTTTCACTTTTTTTATTCATATCTTCTTTCTCTTCCTTAGCTTTTAATTTCCATTTTCCTATATTCAAGTTTGTCGATTCTTTCTTCTGTATGCTCAGAACTGCTTTTGAAACTCTGGGATGCAATGTTCATTTCTGTCCTTGCTCTTTTCGTAATATTTTTAGTCCTTTTTATAATGTTTCACTCTTTATTGAGTTCTCATTTTTTTACACATAGTCTTCCTGTCTTTGTCCGTGCCCTCCTTTATCTCTTTGAGCATTTTTAGGACAGCTACTTTAAAGTCTTTGTCTAATAAGTTCAATGACTGAACTTCTTTAGGTACATTCTCTGTTGATTTATTTTGATCCTTTGAATGGGCCATTTTTTTCCTTTCATTATATGTCTTGTGACTTTTGTTGAAAATTGGAAATTTAAGTCTTTTATGTAGAATCTGAAAATTGAATCTTCCTGATGTTAGTGTTATTATTTTTAATTATTGTAGGGTATCTCTGTGCTGAGCCTATCAGTCTGAGGTGAAAACTTAAGGTCTTCTCAGGTTTTTTCTGAGCTGAATCTTTTTATAGGCGTGTGGTATTTTCTAAATACTCCCATGTTTGTGTTCATTTCTGAATGTCTCAAATCCAAAAATGTTCTGTTCCTTTAAATCTCCTATAAGTTGTTTCAGCTGGTGAATGTTAACAATGGCAGCCCACCCCTGTGTATACACCTCTGCAATCAGAAACAACGATCTGGCCGGGTGTGGTGGCTCATGAGAATACCAGCACTTTGGGAGGCCAATGCAGGTGGATCTCTTAAGGCCAATGCAGGTGCATCTCTTGACGTCAGGAGTTTGAGACCAGCCTGGCCAACACGATGAAACCCCATCTTTACCAAAAATATAAAAATTAGCTGGGCTGGTGGCACGCACCTGTAGTCCCAGCTACTTGGAAGGCTGAGGCAGGAGAATAGCTTGAACCCGGGAGGTGGAGTTTTCAGTGAGTGGAGATGGCGCCACTGCACTGCAGCCTGGGACAGAGTGAGACTCTGTCTCAAGAAAGAAAAGAAACAACAATTTATAACCTGAACACAGAACACCAAGATCTGGAGAACTTGTTCCTTGTTGTTCACCTGGCTCCAGTAGACTTCAACAGAGACTATGTTTTCATCCCCACAGCTGCCTGCCACAGGCTGCAGGGGTGGTGTGATAGATAGCAGTGCCACTCTGATTGGTACAATTGACAGAAATAAATTGCACTTTACCATGAAAGTTGTCCTTTTAATGCTGAAATGTATTAAAAAATTCCAGTTTTCAATAATCACTTCAGACGATTCTTGACAATGTATTTGTTGTAGAAATTGAGAGAGAGATTTCTGATGCTTCATCCTTCACTGTTTTTCTCTGCTGTTAATCAAATATGTGTCGTTTTAAGCCACTAATATTAGAGTAACTTGTTATGTAGCTGATATAGTTTGGATATTTTTTTCCCTCCAAATCTCTTGTTGAAATGTGATCCCAGTGTTGGAGGTGTGGCCTTGTGGGAGGTGTTTGGGTCATGGGAGTGGATTCTTCATGAATGGCTTGGTGCCCTCCGTGCAGTAATGGGCAAGTTCTTTCTCTATGAGTTTCTGCAAGATTTGGTTCTTTAAAAGATCCTGGCATCTCTTTCTTGCTCTCTCTCTGTTGCTCCCTCTCTCACTATGTGGCAAGCCTCTCCCGTTTTGCCTTCTGCCGTAAAGTTTCCTGAGACTTCACCAGAAGTGAAGCAGTTTCTGATACAATGCTTGCATAGCCTAAAAAACAGTGAGCCAAATAAATCACATTTCTTTATTAATTACCCAGGCTCAGGTATTTATTTATAGCAATGTAAAATGGGTTAATATAGTAGTAATAGATAACACATTTATGAATAGAAATTCAGTTGGATTCAATAAGTAGATATGTAAATAACATTATGTTGCTAAAATGTGTTGTCTTTAAGAAGAAATATGCGAGAAATATATTAAGTTCTTAGAAGAAAGTTTTTATAGAACCAATAGTGGATTCAGATGTAAATAAATGGTATAGTCAACCTTCCTGATTGCATCAAAAATCAATGTGTATGCTTAAAGTAGCCTTAGTCTCTTCATATACAAAATTAGTATGAAGGATTATCTAATAAAACCTTGAGACTTGACTGGTTCTGGTAGAGAAAAGAGCAGCCTGGGATACTTAAAATATAATGATTTCATTTTTATTGCATAATTTCTACTCAAATCCTTCTCACTTATACTATAGTTGCCTAGAAATATCCTTTTATTCAGAATCTTTGAAATATGGTTAGTTGCTAGAAAAATTGGACAATATATATCCATCTGTGCATTTGTTGACTCAGTAATATTATTAAGCACTTAAGACATGCAGGCCACTGTGTTGAGACTTCTGGCAGAATTAGTTGACAAATAGATGGTGTCTGCCCATAAAATGTAATTAACAACTTAGAATATAATATTTGTTTGTATTTGTCTAGTAAATTGTGCCATGTTATTGGAAGAAACATTGAGAGGCAGTCCTCCCACATACCTAAAACAATTCTGATAACCTGAAAATTGCATGGAAGGTATTGAAACAAACAGCAATTTTTCAAATCTCTATTGTCTCTTTATGAAACTATAGAAGCATTTTCATCAACACTTTATGTATATAAAGGATTCAATTGCAATGCTTCTTTATGTCTGCCTTCTAAGAAATTATTTCTATTATCTCAGTATTTTCATAATCAATGGCATAGGAATTTTACTGCCAAGTTGTAAATGGGACTCAACAAGATTTATCAGACTGTTGAATGGTGATCCCTTTAACAATGTTAATCAACATTGTTTATTATTTAGATCTGAGAACATGTTTATTTCCTGTCTCGTCTTGTAGGATGAGATACAATTGACCATAAATCTGCTGCTCGTGAGTATGATGTAATTATCTGTTGTGTTTCTGCTCCATATATATCTTTCTAGATTCCTACACTGTTCCATTTTATTGGGGCTACATTTCCTATGCTTCATATTAGCTGGGTCACTGCTAGATTTTTCACTAAAAGACACATATGAAAGATAAGAAAATTAGAAGAAGTGCAAAACGATCTAGCTCTGTTTCTGTCTCTCTCAGTCTCACCCTTCCCTTCCCTTTGGGACAGGATCATTGAACTATGCCTCATCTTTCAGTGGCTCTAGTTTTATGTATAGTGATGGTCATTTTAAACACCACTCACTGTCTTCATACTCATGACTACAATCAATTTCTTCTTGCTAATATCTGAGCGGAGATGGCTAATATTCTAAAATATTTTCAAAATATTACTTATTTATATTAAAGATATATATATTATAATATGCATCATAAAATGCAGATTAAGAGTACTAGATTAAAAAAATGGAATGAACTCCCATAATAAACCTTATGCACCCTTATTGGTACATAAGAAGAGATTTGAAAGTAATGTATTATCTTGAGCAACTCAGAGGGGTTTTCATAGTTTTCTTAGTTGATTGACTAAAACTTGGATTCAATATGATCTTCATTCAATAATATTGAGAGGCCAGAACTTCCATTAAATATTATAAATAAAAGACTCTAAACATTTAGAGAACTAAGAGTGGTATCTGTGAATCACAGATTTACCTTCCCACTGTGTCCTCAGGAAAGTTTAGAGTTACATTTCTTTAACTAAAGCATTAAGAAAAGCCTTACTGAGAGAAACAAAAACATCCTTGAAAACCTCTGCTGTGGTTATTTCTGAATGTCAAGGAAAATAAAGGGAGTTGATGCCATTGAATAATCTCCTTGATTTCAATGAAAATTATGTAAATGCAGAATTAGAAGCCAAGCGGCAATGCTTAAAAACCAGGTGCTTGAAATTGCCATAATGAGAAGTAGGACTAGAATAGCAGTTAGAATATTTTGACCCATAAGGATCTTTGGTTATATATTGTCACCTTGTGTCTTGAATAAAATAGATAGACAGCTTACTAAAATATTACTTGTACTGACTCCAAAAAATTCTGGGCCTGGTGAGCAGAAAAATTAATTGAGTCAATACAATGGGGTGTTGAGACTCTCATTAAGTTTCCAAAACCAAGCCAATTCCCAAATAATTACTCTATTATTGAAAAATTAAATTCATTTGAGGAATACATGGCAATACTATTAAAAGTATAGACAATATGTTTTCAGTCAAACCTTTCCCAAAATTATCTGTAGCCATTTAACAGTGTACCTCTGTTCTCAGTAAGGGGAAATATCCAGAATATTTGGAGGTTTCTAAAACCATTTCTTTATTAGCCCCTTAAAATCTCACAGGAAATAATCTTTATTGGGGAAAACTTGAAGTCAGATAATAAGTAAAATTTGAGTCCAGTGAATTTGCAAAACTCTCTTATGGCAAAATTGGGAATAGTCATTTTTTACAACTCTTTAAATATCCACAACAGGTTCTTTGTAATGTAATTATGGCAGGCCAATTACATAAGAAGAGCTGAAAGCAAACCTCTAAATTTTTTATATCTTAGCAGAATTGCAAGACAAAAGCAATGTTGGCCAAGATAGTACAACAGGGACTAGAATTACCATTTTTGTCTGAAACAACTAAGTACTAGTCCAAATATTTGAAATGATGTTTTTTTTTAAAAAAATAGTTATTAGGCAGTAAAAGATAATATTACCTAAAAGGCAGGCTCAAAAATGGTGAGCCTTAATATTTGTCCAGCTGACTTTACTGAGAGGGTTTCCAGATCTCAGCACATGGAGGAGAAACCATAAAAGAGTTTGGCAGACAACCTTAGTTAGGATGTGGAGCTGAAAATTCACGGAGAATAAAAAAATTCAAATTATTGGACAGAAAAACAGAGGTGAGCACTTCGAAAAGAAAGAACCCTGGATATTTGTAGAGCACCCCCTGAAGTATTCAGGAGAGTGCATTCTTATAAGGAAAGCACCCAAGGAAAGGAATCATAAGGAAGGACTAGAGAAAATGGCATGTGGTTCTCCTAGAAGGCCAGAAATAATACCTAGTTCCACTAGTCCTGAAAAGATTATTAACTTACGGAGGAAGGAATAGAGTACACAGAAAAGTCTTGCCTCAACTGTGGGGAATTATTCATCCTACACTAAACACTACTTTGGTCCTGTCATACAAATTTAAAAGCACATCAGAAAGAATAAAACTGTTGACAAGTACACAAATTGTGTCCTGGAACAAAGCTCAAGAATAGGTAAACAAAAATATCTAGCATCCAACAAGACAGCATTTAAAATATTGGAATGTAAGTTCCAATACTGTAATATACTAGAATATAGTAAAATTATTTAGGCATGCAAACAAGCAAGACAATGTGATTCATAATGAAAGTTTAAAACTTAACCAATTAAAACTGACCCAGAATTGACACAAAAGTAAATAAATAATAATATTAAGTCATTATCTCATATGTTCAGAATGCTAAGTAGAATCATAGAACATGTTTTAAAGACACAAATGGGGCTTTAGAGACAAAAACTATGAAGTATGAGGTGAACAATATGTTGAGTGTGATTAACTGTAGATTAAGATTTGAAAAATTATCTGAACAACCATGAAAGAAAAGATTAGAAAAATTTAAGTCATAACAGGCACTGTATAAACTAAAACATGTATAGAAAAAAATAAAATATTAAACAAAGTTTCAGGAAGTAAGCTGTATGACAACTTCAAGCAGGCTTAATTTGTGTATAATTGGAATAAGAGATGGGAGATGAGAATCTCTTTTAAGGACATGCTTATTGGTACATTTGTTTTATTACAGTAGTTCATTACATTTTCTTTATCCTAATACTCTTACGCTGCATTTAAACTTATATTTCACAGATTATAATCTATTAAGAGGATGAAAAGAGAAGATAGCCTGGAGAAAAATATTCTCTAATTACATATTTGTCAAAAGGCTTTTATGAAGAATGTATAACAAATTGTATAAACTCCACCACAAGAAAAAAGCAAATCAATTAGAAAATAGTCAAGCAAATTGAAAGAAAATACATGGAGGGCGAATAAGCATGTGAAGAGGTCTTGAAACTCATCAGCTATTAGAGAAATGAAAATTAAATCCACAGTGATACGGCACCTAAAATAAATAATGACAATGCCAAGTGCTAATGAGAATTTAGGTCAAATGAATATTTCATACATGGTTGGTGGTATGTAAAAGAGTACAGCCATTCTGGAAAATAATTCGACATTTTCTTATAAAGTTAAACATACACTTTACCATATGAGTTAGCAATCATACTCCTGAGTATTTTTGTAGAAAAATTAGAACTTATATTCACAAACAAAAACGTGTCCAACACAGCTTTATTTTTACTAGGTAAAAAACGGAAATAGACCTACATGTTCTTCAGTTGACCAAATGGATACATCCTGGTACAGCCATGCAGTGGCTTATTACTCAGCATTGAAAACTGTAAATCACTGATAAACACAACAACTTGGATGGACATGAAAGGTATTATGCAGAGAACAAAAAAGCCATATCTTAAGGCTACATGCTAAATGATGCATCTTTCTGAAAATGATGAAATTATAATAATAGAAAACGTATCAGTGCTTACCCGAAGGTAGCACTGGGAAAGAGTATGACTTCAGGGACAAAAACACAAGGAGGTTTCTTTGTGATGATTGAACAATACTGTATCCTTTTGTTTTGGTAACATTTCATAGAACTATGTAACAGCATGTGATAAACCAAAATACATTTCACAGAACTGAACTGCAACAACAATGGGGAAAAAATGTGGGCACGCAAAAGCTCGTCAAATAAGTTCTGTAGTTTATAGTATTATATCAATGTCAATATCCTGATTTTGATAATGTAGTATGTAAAATATTATCATTGCAAGAAGCTGGGCAAGTATATGGGAAATTTCTTCTCTTTATGTAATAACACCAAAATATGAAACATTAGAGATAAATCTGACAAAATATGCAAACCTATGTACTATAAAAAATAAAAATATGAACAAGCATGTTCATTGTTAAGAAAATTCAGTATTTCGAAGCTCTCAATTCTTCCAAATTTATCTAATGTTATAGTGTGAAGCCAT
This sequence comes from Hylobates moloch, assembly GCF_009828535.3. NCBI lineage: Eukaryota > Metazoa > Chordata > Mammalia > Primates > Hylobatidae > Hylobates > Hylobates moloch. The sequence goes on from NW_026652288.1 coordinate 44,727,024, forward strand.
TCAAAATCCCAGCAAAGGTTATTTTGTAAACATTGGAAAGCTGTTTCAAAAATTTATATTCAAATCCAAGGATCAGAAATTTGGCCAAAGAAAATAAAAAAAAAAAAAACTTGCAGGACTAATATTACCTTAGTTCAAGACTAGTTATAAAACTTCAATAATCAAGAAATTTTGTTATGTCCTTGCTGATAGACAGATTAGTCAATGGAGTAGTAAATATCCATAACTAGATTCATATAGAAAAATGATTTTCAACAGTGATGCAAAGACAATTTTGTAGAGAAAAAAACATGCTTTTCAACATATAGTGTGAATGAATTCACATTCAGGTAAAATCTATGCTTTGCTATCCATACCTATCACAAAATACAAAAATTAACTCAAAATGGATGATAGATCTATATAAAGAATCTGAGATATACAGTTTCCACAAGAAAACAGGAAAGAACATTTTGCAACCTTGAGTTAGGTAAATTTTTCTTGCATGTGAATATAAAAACAAGATTCCTATATAAGAATAGCATATTTTCATTTTCAAAATGAATGTCTCCTCATATTCAAGTTGTATTCATAAAGCATGAAATACAAGGCTCAAACTATGAGAAAATATTTGGAAATTATACAGTTAATAAAGGACATATCCAGAATATATTTTAAAAATCTGTCTAAACTCGTTAATAAAAACAAAGACTTTTCCTGCCACCACTAATTTGGGACATAATTTGAACAGATACTTTATAAAGATAACAAGCACATGAGAAGATGCTTGATATCATTAGTCATTAAAGAAGTGCTAATGGAAATCACAATTAGATATAGCTATGCATACATTATTAGAGCTAAAATTTAAAACAATTGTTATTCTAAGCATTGATGAGGATGGAGAGAAACTAGAACTTTCATATACTGCTGGTTGAATTGTAAAATGGTACAACCATTTTGGAAAACAGAGTGCCATTATTTTTCACTTATTGCATGTTATAGACGTTCATTATAATACATGATCCATCCCTACCACTCCTAGGTAATTATTTGCCCAAGAGAAATAAAAACATCTGCCCATATAAATATTTGTATTGAAATGTTCATAGAAGCTCTATTTTCAATAACCCAAATCTGGAAGCAATCAAAGTATTCATCAATAAGTAAATATACGAATAAACTGTGGTATAGTCACATGGTGAAAAATTAATCAAGAATAAATAAAAATGTATTGCTGAAATACAAAACAACATGAGTGAATCTGATGATAATTATACCAGGCGAAAGAAACCAGACAAAAGAAACAAACTACATGACTGAAAATGGTCACAAGGGCCCTTTTGGGGAAAATGAGTATGTTCATGAACTAGATTTTGGTGTTGATTTAATATGTATGTACATATCTCTGTGTGTGTATATATATATATATATGTAAAATGTAAATATATATAGTGAATATATTAAATATATAATGGTATATATCAATTCTTATCAAATTGTACAGCTTGATGGAGTATATTGATTGTAACTGTATCTCAATAACGCTATGAAAAGAAAATTATTTTGACTTAATATTTTAGATATTTCAAAGACATAATTATTAATATTCGTAGCGATATTCCTGTAATTATGTTCAATTCAGTATGTGCTATAATAAAAAAGATAAAAATTCTGGATACATTCCCAAGGTGATGATCAAATAAACAATGATACACCAGCAAAATAAAATCCTAAAAATAGCAATACTTACCTACTTGAAAATATCATTTTAGTTATAGGTACTGTAATTCTATATTTTTATATTTTAATGTAATATATAATATATAACATGAAACATGCAGATGCACAAACTATATCAATGTGTTTTAGTTCAATTACAGATAATATAAAGATTGTACTCTCCTGTGGATTGAAAAAATTCACTTTCATTATAGACCAAGGGAGAAAAAGAAAACAAAATAAAGCCACTACAATAAGTAAATTACTAAAGCTTTTCTACTTTTTAGCAAGATTTTTCATACAGTAGATTTATTGTCATATTCCTTTCAAAACAAAAAGATGCTTACTGTGTTTTAAAGATTATAGAGGTTGCTGAAAGACAAATTTTACAGAGTCACTGCACACCAAGGTTTCAAAACTGTCCAGAATGAAAAATACATTAGAAATGACGTGAATAAAAGAAAAAGATAATGTGTGTCTAAGTAAGGATTAACGTACTTATAATGTGTCATCTAAATGTGGATACTCATTCCTCTTGAAGTTGCTAAGATGTAGAAAATTTTTTTGCTTGCTCCCTTTTTACTCATTATCTTGTGTGTTTACCCAAAGATCTAAAGAAATTGTGCACAAATAGCAAACTGTAGGCATTAAAACAGGTTAACATATTTAAAGCCTTTCAAAATATGAATTAAGGATATTTTTATCAGACTAATGACCAGAAAAGATGAGCATGCTTGTTAACAATGTTAAAAAGGTTAAAATTCAGTGTCCAAGCAATTTCTAACAATGTTTCTGTAGCTTTAAGCTCTAAACAGTATGGAATTTATGCAAATACATTAAAAAATTTATTAGTAAATTACACCAAGCAGGTTATTAAACTATACATACAGAAAGTAAATGATCAATCTAGAATTAAAAGAGTCCTGTTTTTCTTTATATCCTTGAAAATTGACAAACTTTTTGAGGGCAGTTCTATAATTCCAAACATTAACTAACCACAGGTGTTGGGAAACCTAACTACACAAACCAATTTAAAATATGCAGGATGACTTTGTAGCATTTAATACAATTCAGGTCATAGTTAATGCCACAAGACAACATTTAACAAAAATAATTATAAATTGACTTAGAAATTAAGTGTAAATACATATGACTACAAACTCTAAAATCCATCTTAAAAATGAACATTAACCGTTCAAAATTATATTACTTTGAAGGATTAAATTCTTCTGAGACATAAAGCCATTTTAAATAGTTTCATATATCAACTGAGCAGGAGGCAAGGGATGGAAGAGTAAGTGAGTTGATCCCATTTGGGCAGCCAGACTGTAGAAACAGAGTTAATGGCAGCATTACCTGACCTGCTGCTCTCTCCGATAACCTGTATGTGTTGCATAGCAGCAGCATGCTGAGGGCCAATTTTAATGCTGTTTGCCCCATTATCAATGTGAGATACTCCTTCTTGGATTTTGTTTATAAATTTCTTTCGTTAAGAAATGCCTCTTCTACATTGCAAGCAATCTTAGCAGAAGTTTTAATGAAGTTAAGTCCATGTTCTTGTGCAAAAGTTTTACCTTCTCTGTCTACTTCTCTTCTAGATTTTAAATTACTGTTATCTCCAATAAGCCTAGTGGTAGAATTGGAATACTGGCAGACATCTTATAACCAAGTTGTCAGATGATTGATTGTATCTCTTTATTGTAATATCGTATACTATTACATATGTAATATACATAATACAGCTCTTGCTGCCCCTCTGTAATATGACCTAGTGATAAGACAAAATGACTCCATAATATTTCAAACAATTGAAAAATACGCTCTATAATGTGAAAGCCTAAGTAAGTTCTCAAAAATAAGGCAACCTCCTCATTCCTGATGAATGATTTTGAGAAAAAACAATGGTTGCTTCTATTTGCACAATTTTTTTATAAGTTGAGAATCAACCTTCCATTTTCAAAACGGCAGTATAGAAACAAGCTGATTTTACTTCCTGCCCACCTTATAGAAAAGCAAAAACAAATATACAATGCTAAGATTATCACCAGCAATATCCCTGAACTCAGATATGGAGAGGACACAGTTCCTGAGGCCACAAAAAAGTGAAAAAAAAACTCCAAGCAGACAGGAAAAGAATTGGACTTCTATATCCACAATGCCTCTCCTCCAAATCTGCCTGGCAATAAATGGGCAGAAAATGTTCCCTAATTCATGGTTGCTGCATTGATAAAAGTGTGATTGAGGTGGACGCCTATCTTTTCTACCATCTTGGGTTCTTTGGCAGGAGACCAATCCCTGCCTCAACCTATGGGAAGCATTGTCAGTGCTGGAAGGCAGAAATACTACTGAGAACAGACAGAAGCAAAGTGAGGAGATGGATCAATATCCCTGGCCCTTGAAACTCTACTGTGTAACTCAGCCAAAGAGATCCCAAATGAGATTTGCTGCTCATCAGCACCATGCTGTAGTAGATATGTTCTACCCATGCCCTGGGTATGAACTTCTAGCTAGCCTTCCCACACTTTCAGGATATCCCCTTAGGGATCTGTTCTATTTGCAAGGGGTAGCACTTTAATTCTTTCCTAGATCTCAGGCAAACCTGAGCTTAAAGCGGGATTAATGCACCATCTAGAACCAAAAAGGAGGCAGAAACATTGAAGTAAAGAATCCCTAAGCAAATATCTCCAATAAAAAACGAAACAAGCCAGAAACAGAAAATGGAATAAATAATGACTCCTTTAATGCAAAGCTATAGATGTACATTCACAAGAAACATCAGCAAACAAAACTATGATCTCCCTAAATAAAGCAAGTAACCAGTAACTGACCCTAATGAGATGGTGATTTGTGAGCTCTCCAACCAAAACTTCAAGGTAGCAGCTTTAAGGAAACAGTAAACTCCAAGATAACATATAAAAGCAGAACTTCAGAATTTTATGAGACAATTAACAGAGATTAAAATAATTAAAATCAAACAGAAATCTGGGAGATCAGAAATATATTTGCTGAACTGAAAATTGTATGAGAGGCTCTCAACAGCAGAATGGATCAAGCAGATGAAAAATCAGTCAGCTTGAAGATAGGCTATTTGAAAATACACAGAGAAATAAAAAAAAGGAAAACAAAAGGATTTTAAAATGTCTGGTCAACATAGTAAAACCCTGTCACTACAAAAACAGACAAAACCTGGGCATGGTAACACAGGCCCATAATTCTAGCTACTCAGGAGATTGAGGTGAGAGAATTGCTTGAACACAGGTATTTGAAGCTAAAGTGAGCTAGGACTATACTATACCACTTCACTCCAGCCTAGGTGACAGAGTGAGACCTCATCTCAAAAAAAAAAAAAAAAAAAAAGGAGAAGAATGGAAAGGAGCAAAGATCATTTAAAAATTATAGAAAATTACCCAAGAAGACTACATTTAAGAATTATTGGTGCTCAAGAGAACGACAAAGTGCTTTCTAAAACCTAAGAAAAAATGTAAATATGTAGTTACAGGAAGGTCAAACACCAAATTAGGCTACCCCAAAGCACAAAATAATCAAACTCTCAAAGGTCAAGCACAAAGAGAGGATCTTAAAGGCAGAAGAAAAGAAAAAAGCAATTTATTAAATAAAGGAGCTCCAATCATTTGGCAACAGATTTCTCAACAGAAAGCATACAGGCCAGAAGGGAGTGGAATAACACTTTCAAGTCCTAAAACAAAACAAAACAAAAAACAAAACAATAACAACAAAAAACAGCTGCCATACAAGAATATACAGCAAAGTTACCCTTCAAGTATGAGGGAGAAATAGTCTTTTCCAGATGAACAAAAACTTAGAAAATTCACCACCACCAGACCCATTTTACGCAAAATACTAAAGTTCTTCAATCTGAAAAAAAAAAAAAAGCAAAAAAAAAAAATGTGATTATATACAAGAAGAAAACATTCGAAGTTATATAACCCACTGGTAAAATTAACTGTGCAGTGTATTAGTCTGTTCTCATGCTGGCAATAAAGACATACCTCAAACTGGGTAATTTATAAAGGAAAGAGGTTTAGTTGACTCACAGTTAAGCATGGCTGAGGAAGCCTCAGGAAATTTACAAATATGCCAGAAGGGGAAGCAACAATGTCCTTCTTCACATGGTGGCAGCAAGGGGAAAAATGAGAGCTGAGCGAAAGGGTAAGCCCCTTATAAAACCTTCAGATCTTGTGAGAAATTACTCACTATCATGAGAACAGCATGGAGAAAATTGACCCCATGATTCAATTACTTCCCACCAAATCTCTCCCATGACATGTGGGGATTATGGGACCTACCATTCAAGATGAGATTTGGGTGGGGACAAAGACAAACCATATACTTCCACCACTGGCCCCTCCCAAATCTCATGTCCTCACATTTCAAAACACAATCATGCCCTTCCAACAGTCCCCTAAAGTCTTGTATCATTTCAACATTAACCCAAAATACCAAGTCCCAAGTCTTACTTGACACAAGGCAAGTAGGAAAATCAAAAGCATGTTTTTGTGTGTTTACCCAATGTGTTTACCTAGATACAATGCAGGTAAAGGCATTGGGTAAACGCCTGTTCCAAATGGAAGAAACTGGCCACAACAAAAGGGCTACCAGCCCCATGCAAGTCCAAAATCCAGTAAGGTAGTAATTAAATCTTAAAGCTCTGAAATAATCACCTTTGACTCCATGTCTCATATCCAAATCATGCTGTTGCAAGAAGTGTGCTCTCATGGTGTTGGGTAGCTCCAATCCTGTGGCTTTGTTCATGGACTGGTTTTGGGTGCTTGCAGCTTTTCTAGGCACACAGGTGCAAGCTGTAGGTAGATCTGTCATTCTGGGGTCTGGAGGACAGTGGCGTCTTTTCACAGCTCCATTAGGCAGTACCCCGTTGTGGACTCTGCAGGGGGGCTCCAACCCCACATTTCCCTTCTGCATTGCCCTAGTAGGGATTCTTCATGAGGGCTCTTCCCCTGCAGCACACTTCTGCCTGGACATCCATACATTTCCATATATCCTCTAAAATCTGGGCAGAGATTCCCAAACCTCAATTCTTGACTTCTTTGCACCCATAGGCTCAACACCATGTGTAAGCCGCCAAGGCTTGGGGCTGGCACCCTCAGAAATAATGGCCCACGCTGTACATTGGGCCCTTTTAGCCACAGCTGGAGCTGAAGCAGCTGGGACACAGGGCTCCATGTCCCAAGGCTGCACAGGGCACAGGGGCCCTGGGCCTGACTCATGAAACCATTTTTCCCTCCTAGGCCTGTGATGAGATGGGCTGCTGTGGATATCTCTGATATGCCCTGAAAATATTTTCCCCATTGTCTTGGTGATTAACATTCAGCTCCTTGTTACTTATGCAGATTTCTGCAGCCAGCCTGAATTTCTCTTCAGAAAATGGGGCTTTCTTTTCTATTGCATCATCAGACTGCAATATTCCAAACTTTTATGCTGTGCTTCTTCTTGACTGCTTTACTAGTTAGAAATTTCTTCTGACAGAAATGCTAAATCATCTCCATCAATTTCAAAGTTCCACAGATCTCTAGGGCAGAGATGAAATGCCACCAGTCTCTTTGCATAGCAAGAGTAACCTTTACTCCTGTTCTCCATCTCCATCTGAGACCACCTCAACCTGGACTTCATTGTTCATATCACTATCAGCATTTTGGTTAAAGCCATTCAATAAGTCTGTAGGAAGTTCCAAACTTTCTTGCATCTTTCTGTCTTCTGAGTCCTCAAAGTCTCTAGGAAGTTCCAAACTTAATCACATTTTCCTGTTTTCTGAGCCTTCGAAACTGTTCTAACCTCTGCCTGTTATTCAGAATTCATCTTCTTGTTAACAGTTTTTTTTTTAATCTAGACTCCAGATATCAGTCTGACATAAGATAAATTATGAAGGGTGTGACAATTGCCCAATAAATTGAAGCTATGGAAACCCTTAAAAATTCATGCAAATGTTTCATTTGGGTTGACTTGGAAATCAATGTTGTCTTGTTAGTCAGAAAATATCAGGCCAATTATTTTTATTTCACCATAGTCAACTTTTCTCTTGCAGAACTTTTCAGATTTATTTGAATTCCCCTAACCAACCCGCACACATTACTCTCAGTCAATAAATGTGCTATCCTGGTTCTTAGTTGCAAATTACAGAAATTAAGTCCAATTAATGTAGTTAGAAGATTGATTATCGGATGAATAACACGAACCTCATAGATTTCACTGAAAGCCCAGTAAATCAACCTCGGAAAGTGAGAGGAAAGAGAGAAGGGTTGAGAACACAGAGAGATCTCTCAAATACCTCCAGACCACCACTCTTCATGCTGGGGTACAAATGACTGACAGGCACAGTTAGCATAATCATCATCAGGAGATAATACAGCATTGATGGACTTTATGATTCTGCTGTGATTGTCTTCAGTATACTCCAGATTCTGATGGTCAGAGTAATAGTTGGTAGAAAAAATTCTTAACTATCACTGCTTTTTGGTGTTACTAACACCAGAATCAAGGTTGGATATTCACTTCAGGCTCACATCATTTAGCACCATGTGATTGGCTTAGCTTTTGTCACAAACTGATGAGCTATTGTATATGCCAAGGTGTGAAAGAAGCAGAGAAAGTGTTCAGGTACTGGATAAAAACAGTAAAAAACTCACTGTAGCTTATCACTTTTGCTGCACAATATCCATATACATCATTCGTTGCATAATTAAAGCTGCTTCTGCCTAACTTAGTGCAACTATTTTGCATGCCGCCAAAACCACATCCACCCAACTATAATGTATTATAAGTGGCTTCCTCTAGATCTGACATGCTCCTGTTGGGGAACACAAAACAATGCCTTGAAAAGTGTGGCTTTGACATACTGTACGAAAGAAGCAGATTCAAGGTCTCTTTGAACCTTCACTCTCCCCCTTCAGCAGGGTGAGGTTATTCTCTGAAACTCCCTTATGTAACTAGAAAGTAGACCCTCAAAGAGGAGCACATTTGACTTCCATCTCCTCCCTGAAATCTATTATTTGTTTCAAAAAAGAAGACTGAAGAAGGCAACTATACCTGGACAGACTTTTTTACAGCATAGTATCTGCCTCCTAGGTTTATTCAAATTCCAGAGGGAATTATTTACAAGTTATTTCTGTCTCCCCAGGCCTATTAGAGCTTCCTAATAATTATTTACAACCCCTCAAAAGAACTGTTTACATTTCCCATCTCCCCATATGAAGAAGGGCATATAAATAAGCATCTGTACCACATTAGGTTACTAGGTAATCGTTCTGTGAGTCCCTCATGCTATGCATGTTAAAATAATTTTATATGCCTTTATTTCTCCTATTAATCTGCCCATTTTCAGTTCATTTTCAATAAAGCCGCAACTCAGTATTCTTCATATAAAGTTAAGCATCACAGTACACATTAAATAATAAGATCAGTGAATAGGCAGAAGACAGTTAAATTATATAAGAATTCATAGACTATAAGAATAAAGAAAATAGGGGTAGAGACTACAGTCTTCATTTCTACAAGTCAAAAAGCAATTATTTCATGGTGAAGTGAGTTTCTTAATTACAATAAATTTAACCAAGGTCACAGCTAGTAAGCAGTATGGCCAGTTTCCAGACCAGGTGATCTAGTTTCATTTTCTGTAGTCTTAATCTCTAACCACTGTTGCTTCTCAGTCGTAGCAAGAATTCCAACTTGCTTTCATTCTTTTTTCTGCTTTCTGTAATAAATTGTTTTCCGAAGTTTATCTGTCTCAGGATCTTTAGGATGAAGTTTCCTAAACTTTATTTTTCTAGGATGTTTTTAATACTCTCATATTTCTTCTACATTTTCCTGTCTATTTACTGTAATTGGAGTATGCAGAATCGTGTTTAGATTTTGTTTTAAGACTAGCAGAGTATGTGATCCATCCCTGCACCACTCTTGTGCCTTGTGGAGCTTTCTCATTATTTCCCTTGATTTCCCCCTTTGCATCCTCCTAAGTGAGAAATAGTCAGGGCTGTTTCTCTTATGGAGTCCCTGACCAAAGGTGTCCTCCGTCAGCAGCCTAAACTAGCCACATCCTACACACTGTACCAACTCTCTTGCTCTTTTACTAACTCTTCTTCCTAGTGGGACTATTTCTCCTACACTGACATTTTTCAGCTGTGTTAGAGGTAAACTATTATGGCCTGAGATTTAGATGTGGAATATTTTTTGGAAAGTCATTTGGAATGCTGTAATTCTTCCAAATACTTAGCTAATCATTACGTTTCCATCAATCTTAGACAAAGCTTTTCTACATCATGTAGCTTAGCTTATCATAAAGTTTTATTGGGTTGCAGCCACAAACTTTTATAAAACTGATGGAAGTCCATTGGTTAAGTTGTGCTCCTTGAAGGTATTTTATTAGGAGCATAATGGAAGAGTGAAAGAATGGTATTCGTGAATAAGGTCCAAAGATTTCATACCCTTTTTATTGTCCACTTAACTCTCAATTATTTCCCCATTTCCATCTCTAAAGGATGTGTAGGCAAGAATATTGCTTTGGGTTTCTCAAGAGAAAGTGCATATATAATAGAAGCCTGATTGCAAGAATAACTGGTTTTGGCCTGATTGAATTACAGTGATTTTAAATTCTAAGCATAATATCAATTATGAACTTAAGATATACCTTAGCATGTTAGTGATAGACCATTCAGGTATAATTTGTCATGAAATGTTTAAATAATATTTTTTATAATATTTTCTTTTAAGTTTCTCTTTTAGTCAACTTGATTTCCTTCTTTCTTTGTCACAGTCAGTCCTTAAGGCCTGGCATTTCTTCGTTAGGCCTTTTTCACATTGGAACTTGTAAAAAATATGTCTTTCTAGGTCAGGCCTTTATCATCTCTTGATGGCATCATTCTAATGGTTTCCTGGATGCTAGATTATTGGCATGACTAAAATAGGGACTGTACCTCTCTGGTTCCTCTGTATCGTGTATGCTGAGCACAGTGCCTGAGTGTAGTTAGGAGGTTTTGACAATATCTCATAAATTGATGAGTGAATAAATGAATAATGAAGCTGCATTTTTTTAAATTAAATGTTTTGATTGACAAATAAAATTGTAAATATTTATTGTGTATGACACGATGCTTTAAAATATGTATACATTGTAAAATGAAAATGTGCTTTCAAATTCAGTCTCCCCTATACACCAATAAATGCCCAATAAATAATCAGGCTAATCAATTGCTTGTATTACAGCATTTTCCTGATCAAAACGTACAATCACCATTTTTCTCAGAGTAAATTACATTTATTCTACTAGTTTGAAAACTCTTTGAATTTTAAAAATTATCTAGGAAATTAGTTTCATAAGACTTACCATATGTTTCTCTTCATGCTGATAGTAAATTGCAGACCTGAAGTCTCTTTAAGATATCAGAGGAAAAAAAAAGCCATGCACAAAGAATACAGAAGGTGGCAAAAGATGCAAACATTGATTTCCAGAATTTTCGTTAAAGAAAAGCAGTACAGTATTTAGCATAAGTGATATTTAATTAAACTATGAGTTTAATGTTAGTATATAAGTTTAACATATTTTTTCTGCATGTGCATACTACTGGAAAAATCTTAAAGCCATAGATTTCTGGGTTTTATTAAATAAATTTAGCAATTACTAATTTTTTATTGGAGTGCACTATCAGATCCTGTAACTGAGGCTTCAGTGCTTCGTGCTAATTTTCCTCCTGTTCATTTACCTCACAGATTGAGGTTGTATACTGAGATGATAGGGCAGATAAACCTTGAAAGTTTTCTGCCGTTGGATTTAGTCCATTATCCTCTGCCTAGCAATGCTAATCATAATTTGTTACTCATATAAAGAGAAGAAAAAAAGGGCACACTAAAATGCCAAGACAAAAATATTCCTTGCTCTTGATGTCAAGAATCTATTTGAAGGTGGTCTACAAACAGAAAAATCTAAATAAGCAGTAACTCTATGTTTGCTTATATACAATTCAGTTGGAAGTAAGTTCCAGTGAGAAAATGCAAGCACCTTGCTTCCTCTATGCATTATTTGTTGCAAATCAATAAACATCTGCCATAGTCACCCAAATGCAGGTGCCAGGCCCCCAGTGGACATAATGGACCAGAATTTAGATATTTACTTTTTCTAATATTTGATGAAATTCACAATGACCATACTTTGGACAGCAACATTTTGTTTAATGCATGTACCCTGTGTTATGGCATATTTTATTATGTTTTGTTTCCACAGAAATAGCTTTCTTCTGTTTTGTTTGAAGCAAAAATAAAATTAGAAATATTTTTGATGTGGAGATTAAAGAGAGATAATGTAATTTTTTATGGAATTGTTTTAGTGCATTCTACTCATAGAGGTGGAGAATTGAATTCAAATATGTTTTCCAAACATAGAGAAGATGATTCTATTATATACAAAGTATAATTTTATATAGTAAATCCTAAGAGTGACACTACCACATTGTTCACATAAGGTTTTTATTCATAAACCACATACATAAATAAATCACATACAAACAATGCATATATTTTAATAAGAAGAATAGTGTTGTATTTAGTTTTTTTCCTACAGAATTTTACTGAAAAGAGTTAGCTATCAAATTTGCTTTTGATAAGCAGTCAAAAAGAGATCTATGGAATTTCTACAAGTTAATATAAATGCCTATAAAGAAAGTGTCACATTAGAGCTTTTAAAGTTGACACTATCTCTTGTTAGTTTAAGTAAATAAGGTTAACAGAATCAAGGACTCTGTTACATAATCCCAATTCTGACTTTGCTGGAGGAAAGGGAAAGCTGTCCTTTCAGAACAACAGTAATTCGATTTCCTTGTTCTGAAATCCAAAGAACTATTTCAACTGAGTATAAAAACTGGAATATAATCTTGCAATCATCCTAAGAAACTAACAATGTGCATGTTATCCAAAAACTTAAAACAATAACTTGTCCTAATAATCACATTAACTTGCTGCGCCAAGTTAAGATTAAAAGTTCATGTTTCTGACTTACAGAAGGAAAACATAAAAATGTGAAGAGAGGACAAGGGGATATTTTTTTCCTACCACTCTTATCTAACTTAGCAACGTCTGTTAAATGAGAAATATATTCTATTATTTATATATTTTTACATAAATATATAAAAATATTACATATATTTTATCAGACATAAAGTATTTATTGAAAGCCTGTGTTACTATATACTTCTAATATTTTTGTATGTCTTCATTTGAAAAGTAAGCTAAAGAATTATTTCATAAACTCTAGTGATGCCCCATTTGTATTACTTTCTATTCTTTCTGTCTTAGTCCATTTTGTACTGCTGTAACAGAATACTTGAGGCAATACTTTATTGCCAGAAATGTATTGGTTCATAGTTCTGGAGGCTGAGAATTCCAGTATCAAGGTGCTGGCATCTGTCAAGGGCTTTTCTGCTGAGTCGTCACATGGCAGAAGGAGAGAAGGCAAGATGATGGGAAGAGGCCAATCTCATTCTTTTATAGTGGCATTAATCCCACCTGTGAGGGCAAACCTTTAATGTCCTCATCACCTTTAAAGGTTCCACTTCTTAATATCATTACAATGACAATTAAATTTAGGCATGTGTTTTGGAGGAGACATTAGACTGATTTTATAATAGTAGAAATAATAGCATAAATGGTTAACATTTATTCAGTGTTTTCCACTTGCCATGCTCTGTGTTAGGCACTGTACATTCCTAATATTATTTTCTGTTTCATTGTGAGGAAAATAGTATCTTAATCTAGATAGCCATAATTTAAGTCCAGGCAGTTCTGGGACTTAATCATTATTTTATTAACTCAAGCATGTTTGCCACAAACTCATGTTTAGTGCCATATCTGAATTACAACTCTGACTCTGTGCCTGAGTTGGAAGGATGAGGTGGCAAGTGCTGTAAGGCAATTGTAGGGAAGCCAATAATAATGAAAGGGAGTCTTGAGGTTTTCCTAATGCCTCTCTAAAGAATCACTTTCCCAGAAGATTGTATTTTTTAATAACACAGAATAAGGGATATCTTGAAGTCCCTTTATTGAGTCTCATTTTCAACAAAATAACACGCTTGCTTAATTAGGCTATCACAAGGGTCTCTGGGCTGTTACCTTTAATCCTTCCCACAGCCAATGCTCCAGTCCAGAACTTCATTTTTGTTTGGATGACTCTATTAGCTTTATTTTGTTTTCCTTTTGCATCTCTCTCTCCAACCTCTCCCCACTACAGTACAACCCTGCTTTATTTGTAATTTATAAATTATAAAACCTGTCATGCCACTCTGTGGCTTAAAAGTTTTTCACAATACTTCACTGTTTAGCATAGTTGAAAACTGACCAGCTGGACAAGTATGACCCTTAGACTGTTTCATCTAGTTTAGCAAATATTTGATTTCAAATCTTTCATGGCTGGGCATGTATTCTCTAGTTCCGTGGACCTTAAGTTTCCCCAGTATTTTTTGGTTTTTGGATTCATATATGTATGTTGTTTGCTGAACTTATGCAGGCAGTAGATTTTGTGACTTTTTAATTAATTATGTGAAATTAAATATTCTTAGCTAAGCTTTCATTGTCCAGGAAGTGGTATGGAATTTGGAGTCATTTGGCCTGGGTTCAAATCTTAATCTTAGCATTTACCATGTTTCTACGACAAGTCTATTGTAACAATACTATAACCTTCGTTAAGTAACTGAATCTTTTTGCTCCTCAATCCCTCATCAAATAAGTGGGATAGTAATGTCACTACAATGTCATAATGTCATTGAGATTTTGCAACCAAAGATCTTAACATAATTCTTGGTGCATAGTGTTTACTAGAGAATAATGATAATTATTTACTTTTATGTTTTCCCAGTTTCAAAGAAGTCAAATTGATCTCTACCCCCTCATTAATATAAAGATCCTGTGTTCTGACAACACCAGAACGATGTTCCTGACACACAGGGACATTTTTATGCCTATGTTCATTCTAGTATCTCCATATAGAATTGCCTTTTCTTCCTTTTCTGCACAGCTTTCTCTTTATCCTCTCAGACTCAGATCAAATGCCTTTTCTTCCCTGTAGCTTCACCTCACTCTTTCAGTGAGAATAATTTACTTTGTACTTTCATAATACTTTTTGCACACCTTTAATATGATATTTGTCACATTAAAATTCAATTAAATACTTATAATAATAAGATTTGTTGAATCATTACTATGTGAGCAGATATTAGGCTAAGTATTTTACATGCATTATTTTATTTGAAGTTTCAAAATAATCCTCAATATCATCTATTGTTATCCTCACTTCTCAGATTCACACATTTAATTCAATCAAATTTTATTGCATATGACAGAAAGAAGTAAATTTTTTTTTTTTTTTTTTTTTTTTTTTTTTTGAGACGGAGTCTCGCTCTGTTGCCCAGGCTGGAGTGCAGTGGCGCAATCTCGGCTCACTGCAAGCTCCGCCTCCCGGGTTCACGCCATTCTCCTGCCTCAGCCTCTCCGAGTAGCTGGGACTACAGGCGCCCGCCACCACTCCTGGCTAATTTTTTTTTGTATTTTTAGTAGACACGGGGTTTCACCGTGGTCTCGATCTCCTGACCTCATGATCCGCCCGCCTCGGCCTCCCAAAGAAGTAAATTTTTTAAGTACACAGTATTTGTAACTGGCTAAGCTAGGATTTAACTCAGGACTATATGATATTAGAAAACCATTCAATTACTACAAAATAAGAGTAGTAAGTACCACATTCTCCCCTAAAACTCTAGTGCAGGGACCAAGTCTTACTCTTCATTGTTTAAACCTAAACGTCTAAATGAGCCTCTGATCAAAGGAAGTGCTTAAATATATGGTCAATATATACATCACTTCAGTAATTTGTCCTTAGAGGAGATGTAGTACCTAAAAATTGCTAATAAAAGAAAGCATATGGAGCCTTTTTAGTATCTCTGGAAGAAACTTGCTGGAAGACCACGTGAAATACATGGTTGTTAACAGAGAGATCTAAGAATCAGCTCTGAGTAATCTTAGGCTACAACAGAAATACTTTGGATACCAAAAGCAAGATGTCAGGAGGAATAGTCATGAGGATGTACTGTGGCAACTTACAGGACACATGAGATAAAAACATTTAGATCCATTAGAATTAACAGAGCTCACAAAGGCAGTCAACTGCAATATCAACTCTTACTGTAAAAGAAGCCATAACATCTCATCTTGAATCAATCACCATTTATTTTATTCTGATTCATCTATAAACAACTGGGTTTGAATAATCTGTGTTGAGCTCTCCTCATCTTGGCTGGGCTAACTCATGCATATATGGTCAGCTGTAGAGTAGATCGGGGCTGGCTTAAGATGGCCTTGGCTAAAACGGCTTACAAAGATACAAAGATCAGTTCTCAAAAAATGACCAGATAGTAGAATAGATGATATTTATAGAAGCAACTATAATTCAATACTTTATGTGATATGTGGTTCAGAAATATACATGATGCTATTGAAGGCAGAAGAAATAATTTCGTTATAATGATTGGAGATTATTTCATGGATGTCACATCACTACTGTGGCTTAAAGAAAGGCTAGGGTTTTGACAAATTGATATTTTAGCAGATGCAATGACAATTGTAAATATACTGTGGCTACAAGGTACAAGATATGTCCAGGGAAGGGCAAATTGTCCAAACCGAGCAGAATATAGACAGGTAATGAAAAGAGCTCAGGTGGCAGTGGTAAATTGAGATCTAATTTATGCTGAGTCATTTTGGATATATTTCGTATTCCTTACTCAGTTTTGTTCTTAGGTATTTTATATTTAATTGTGGAACAATGAAAGGAATTACAGGAAGAAGCAATTACTCATTTGCCAATAGAGAGACAACTCATTTGCAGAATCATGCATAATGAATGAATGTAGTTACATGACAAATTTCAGCGTAGCAGTGAAACCTTGCCTAAGCATTTCCTCAGAATTTTGGATAAAAATATTTGAACCAAATCTAGCTAAGACTACTAGTGTCTTTAGTAGGAACGTATAAGCACTCTCATTTTATAAAGGGGTTTTTTCTTATTAGAAAACATGGGTAATAATATCATAAATATTCCATGTAATTTTTCCTGTTCAGCTTTTCCTTACTTCTGCAAAGGAAAGTGTTGGGACATCAGAAACAAATATATGTTTTCTTATAAAGTGATTAAATGATGTGGAGCCTGTTTTCACTAGTGAAGGTGAGAGATAATTGTATGGAGGAGACTAACAAAAACATTAACACACGTCCATGGAATTCTCTCCAGAACAGAAACACGAGAAGCAGAACGCTTCTGTGGACACGGCTGCTCTGCATTACTGCCCTATCAGACTTCTGAAATGTATCCCTTTCATCAACTATGGTGAAATGTAACAACAACAACAAAAATTGCTTGAGAATTGTAGTGTAAAAAAATTCATTCCAGTCTTGTCTTACATGGAAGTTTTGGAATAAACTATTTGAGGTACCACTGAATTCAGGCAATATCTAAATATAAATATTATTCCAAAAAGTTTTTAAATGAGAAAATAGGTTCTATATTGATTTATATTTTGTGAGTTAGATTCAGGCCTGTTTCAACAAGTGTTAACTGCTTAATATGTTGTGTATGTATTTCAAGTATGTATTAATTTTTAGTTTTAGAGTGGATATTCAAAACTTGAGTATAAACTTTGTTCTTCATTTAAACAAACAAAGATTTAATTTAGCCCTAGACTATTCTTACATAAACATACAAAGTAGAACATTAACTTATCCTTTACATTTTCTTCCAACTTTTAAAAAATGATATTTATAGAAAAGAAATCAAAGAGGTCCTTTGTATCCTGTTTTGCATATTAAGTCCGTATTACAATATTTTTAAACATCCACTTAATCCAACTGACATTGTTTTGGGGCCTATAAACATTTTCTGATCATTGGATTATCAACAAGCTTTGTCAAAATGACAATCAAAAATTCTGGATGTCATCAGAAAGACTTTTTATCATTATAGCATTTCTTCCCTTTCATAAACCATTGCCTAAGTATTCTAAATGGTTTCCTATATCAAGTTTTGTGATTACATTTTTCTAGGCTTTCAATATCATTAGAAATAGGCATGTTTAAATACATATAAATTATTTGAGCTGTCGTTGTAGTTTTGAATATATCTTATTACTGATTTCAGTAGCATAAAAGGCTGTTAAACAAAACTATTATTATCTTTTATTCAAGTTTATCATTCTTATACAATACAATGCTATTCAAGCATTTCTTCTACATCATATACATTTATGAATTTATACAACCATTTCTTAATTATGTACAAGTGAATAATGAATTCTACATCTCCGTAATGTTTAATGTTTGAGGAACCAAATAAATGCTGAAATAAATCCTTTGATTTTAAACTATACGTTTTGACCTGTTGATACCACTAAAAATTGTATTCATTTGCTTAACTCATCTGTTTCATTCAAAATAGTTTCTGCCTAGCAGAAATATATCATTTATCTGAATTAACATGTTTAATATGTTTGTCAAGATAATATAGTATGTTAACACATTTGTCAGATAACTTTGACAATCTAAGCATCTATTGTGACAAGGTTAATGGTTAAAAGCACAAACTCTACAATCAGACTCCCGGGTTTGCCTCCTGCCTCTGCCACTGCAAGTTTTTTACCTAGCGCAAGTTATTGAACCTCTCTGTCTCATCTGTCCCTCAACAGATGAGACAGAGTTAAGTGTAAAAAATAAAAATTTGTTGCTCCTGAGAATCTAATGAATATGTGATGTGGGTATGTGTATGTTATCTAAAAAGCACAGCAGTGATGCCTAAAATATCTAGCCTCTTAAGCAACAGTTTCTATTACTATTATTCATAATTACCCTTCCTTCTCACATCAACACCAAACCAAAAATTAATCAAGAACACCACTAATTCCCACAAAGAAACTGAATCAGAACTCAAGGAAGAAATTTCAAAACAAAATAAGCTTTCACATGATTATTTTAAAAAGTTATCTGTCTAGATGAGAATTAATAATGACTGATAAAAGTGAAAGAATAATACTGTCTGGGACCTGAAGTCTAAGGTCAGATGTTAAGAGAGCAGTATGTTGAGGGGGCTTTCAACCAAGGCAGTGTGAGAGTGACTGTTGTTCAAACCCCAAAAGTAGGCATTATGTCTCTCTGGGACTTACATATGGAGAGGATAAGGCTTAGTATATATTTTATTCATAACTAATACATTGGATTTTGTTTTGTGCAATAAGAATCACAAAATTGAAACTTAAACTCTAAGCTCTAATGTCATTTCTCATTTCCAAAGGAGACTTTCATTTTATTCCTCTGCTCAGCACTGCCTCTTATTTTCACAGCAGTATTTTAAAGTTTCTCTACTCTGCTAAAAACACTGAATCACCTTCTTCTTATCCAGGCTCAGAGATGACCCAACATCTTATTTCACGTGAGAATGGTAAGGTAATAAATAATAATTACTTCAACTTTGCAATGCCACACCCTAATAGATTGATCCCTTCTCTTTTGTTTTTCCATTACATTAGAGCCTCCCATGTGGGATTTTCTTATTTAAAAACTATTTATGTAGTTTTTATTTAGTATTAGATAGAAATATCATGTCTCTGTCCTGGAACATCAGTGCTGCCTTTCAGACTTACTTATACTCATTAGTATTTAAGCATGTTTACATTTCTCCCATTTTAAAATTTAAGCAAAACCACATTTCAGCACAACCAAAAAAAAATCAACGAGAAATCTAAAACTATGAGTTGACTCTGCCATTCTTTCAACACTTAGCTTTTGATGCCGAATGAACTATCCAATAACTACTTAGGGGCCTAAAGGAACACACATTTATTATTTTCATAATTTTCTATATTGGTTATGTAGTTCTTGTGTGTGTTGGCTAATCTGTGGCTAAATTATCTAGGATGGCCTTGCCCAAATGTTTGATAATTTTCAGTCTATTTAGTCACATAATTGGGAAGCCCAGTTATGTTCTCTTAACTTCCACTAGTTTTACCCGACCCTTATACATTATTCATGAGTACTAGAACTAACTAGTGTGCTTACTTTCTGCCCACTACAATAGGTAAGAAGCACTGTACCATTTTATGGTGATAACAGAGGATCATAATATGATACCAGTATTTGCACAAATATAATTTAGATAGTCATGTATCACTTTATACCTGTTAACACTCTCAAGAAAAAGATATGACAAACCAAGAAAAAAAAATCACAAAAAAGCTAGACAAATGGTGGAAAATTACACCTAAAACTGAGCCACAGGACAGCTACTACTGCAGATTCCAAGACCTAGAGATAATTATGATTAACATTTTTATGACTTAGGAAGACGTTTTTGCGGTAGAGCAATTATCAGTTACAGAATGCCTTATGAAAGGCTTTCCTTTGTTCTTCTGAATCAAAAGCACTATTAACATCTCAGAAATAACGTTTCGAAGTTTATATCTGACGCCTAAATTATGTAATTTAATCCAAAGCATAATTCAGGAAATTGAGTTAAATGCACACAATGCTTTGAAAGGTGGAGGTCAATTAATTGTGCCTTAAAAATATAGGCTAAAGTTCAGCAACCCAGAGAGAATAACTTCTTCTCTGAAAAAGAAAATAATATTTGAGAGCCTCAGGTATACATTTATAGTAGAAACTAATATAAAGGAGAGAAAATGAAAATTCTAAAATATACATTGGTTTTCTTCAAACTGTCTTTCAGACG
Organism: Hylobates moloch; assembly: GCF_009828535.3. Lineage (NCBI taxonomy): Eukaryota > Metazoa > Chordata > Mammalia > Primates > Hylobatidae > Hylobates > Hylobates moloch. Next base: position 44,747,503 of record NW_026652288.1, read on the forward strand.
TTTTTCTTATAACTTCTTCCTGGAGACCCACATCCCTATTGAGACCCCCTCCTTGGCAAGCCTGTCTCGCCATAAGCTCATTCTTATAATTAGAATCTGCCTTTACCTATCCCTGTCTGAACTTTCCATTTTCTCTTAGCTCAATGTTAAACTAAAAATAAAATAGATATATAATCACATTTTCAAACAATGATAGATATTGTCAGACAGAAACCCAACATTTTGCACTCTGAGAGAGATCTAGGAAACTTGAGTTGCCCAAAAGCATAGCATTAAGACAAAATCAAGATTTACAGACTAGTGTCCTTTCCAGTCAATCACAGATTAGCTTTGCTAAAGTCCTAATAGTTATTGTTATTATGCTCTTCTTTCTGGACTTTTGTATATTTTTACTTGCACAAAAGTTCTTTGAATTCTAGCACCTATTTAGCAAAAAGTGTCATTCATATGCTACTTCATGAGGTCTTGCTTATTCCAACTACATGTAACAATTGCAGTCACATGAAGTCTATTAAACTATTCTTAGATCATTATTTTAAATATATAAAATAACATGTATTGAATAGAAAATAAAATTACATTGAAAAGCAGCTATCAAAATATACACAATGTGATATTGTGACTTACGTGATTTTAAATGAACTTACAAAAACTACATTTAAAAAATTGGCAAAGTGTAAAGTCTATTGTTTAGCTTGAATTAGCACATTATATTGTAGGATAGTTTTAACTTACCTCTTGATCAAACAACAACTGAAGATAAGGAAGCTTGGAAAGCAATGTTAATAAGATGTGACTTTATTTAAAGTTTAATCACTGAATGACTAAGCACAGGGTTGCTCATTGTTGGGCAAGGGTTACGTGAGTGTCTGTAAACAGGAAGTCTGTGATTGTGTTGGTAATTTCAAAATGAAAATGAGAATAAAGTTTTTTGAGATAGCTTCAAAAACTGCAATATGATATAAATGTATTTGGGATTTCTCTTGATAGCAAGTTCATAAATACTTTTATTACAGCTGTAGTTTGTTGCCCACATTCATATAAAAGGGAATGCTAAATTGCAGTTAGGCCTAGGTGGAAATAATGATGTAATTTGTTTTCCATTCCACATTCATAGACTCCCTGAATCTTATTTAATTCTAGATGCAAGATGCAGAGTAATAGAATCCAGAATTATCCTTTAAAATGGCCTGGATTGCACATTAGAAATATATCTTCAAAGTAGAAGATTAAGAGAACTATAAGCCTGGCTGCTTTTATACGTCATGGGGTCATGCACATCACCGGAATGGGTGGTAATTAAATAACACTAAAGCATCATTGTTATGCTATTTTATGAGTTAAACTGGAGTAGAAGGAAATTAAAATATAATTCAAGAATCAAAACGATATATTAAAATTTCAGTGGACATGAGAATGCAATTTTTGCTTTGAATCTATTTCTCCTTTTTTAAAAATTGCCCCTTCTACTCACTTATGTATGTGACATTTTCTCACCTCATTTCTCTCTGCGCACTTCATAATCATCTTTCTCCCTGGTTACAAATAATGTGTGAGAAATGTTGCCAGTCGCTTACACATTTTGCCATCTTTCCAACTAACTGCAATCACAGCAGCATAGATGTTCCACCGCCACATATCCATACACGCATTGCCCCAGTCTGAACTAGGAACCCGTTGTCCCTTACCTGCACTAAATTGTCTACTGGTCTACAGGTCTATTGCCCTGCTTAGTTTTTTCTCATTTCAATCTAGCTTGCATGGTGCTTATAAATTTTCCTAAAATACAAACAAGGTCATGTTATTTACCATAACCTAAACAAATCGAAACCCTCTGGCAATCAGATTCCTCCATTATATGGCCCCGATTGATTTTCCTCTAATCACTTTGCTGTCTCTCTCTCTCTCTCTCTTTGGGACAGAGTCTGCAGAGTCTGTCACCCAAGCTGGAGTGCAGTGGCACGACCTTGACTCACTGCAACCTCCGCCTCCCGTGTTCAAGTGATTCTCATGCCTCATCCTTTGAGTAATTGGGACTACAGGCATGCGCCACACCCCTGCACCCCTCCCCCGCCGGGCTAATTTTTGTATTTTTAGTAGAGATGGAGTTTCGCCATGTTGCCCAGGCTGGTATTGAATTTCTTGTCTCTACTGATCCTTCTGCCTTGGGTTTCCAAAGTGCTGGGATTACAAACATGAGCCACCACGCCCAGCCCCCCAATCTCTTAAAACATCATACAATTCCCCCAATTAAGACTTCACTACTTTGATGTGTTCTGTGCCTTTTTTTTGTTATTAAAAACTTTCAGTATGTTGACTGTACTGGTTTCAAGACTAGTTCACCTATAATTATTTATGTAAAAAATCACCAGATGATACAAAATCTAACTTTCTTGGAGTATTTTTATATATATTTGGGAATCCTAAAAGTGACGTTATTATGTTATTATATTTTAATTACTTAACCTAAAATTTTACATGAAATTTTTTATTTAGGAAACAATATAAAAGTAACTAACTTTTGAAGAATTACTCTTTACAAAATCATTCATTAGAAAATGTGTAAGAACACATGTATTATAATTTTGATTATAATATATGAATTGCACACATATAGTGTATTTAAAAACAAATAAAACCATTTAAGAATGTAACTTCCACCTAAGTACACAACAATATTTTGTCAAAAGACAAAATTATAACAAATTTAGTTTTAGTATTTCATTGCTTTTATTACTGATGTGTAAATTGGCCATTTCATCTGAAGAACAGAAAAGTGCTCCACTAGATATGGCAGAACAGATAGTTTTTATAAGATAGCTTTAGAAGGAGCAACAATAACTACAAAAATAGCACATACAGAAAGCAGATTGGTTAACATCAGGTTACTTTAGATTGCTTTCCTTGCAATGGTTAAACCAGAGGGGAATTTCTTATCATGCTGGCTAAAATTGACCTGTGTGGGGATTTGGCTATCATTTCTCCTCTGATTTCTCAGAAGGTCAGATTAACAACTTAGTTTTGGTTTGGTGATGTGGAAATTTAGCATGAGTGACTCAATATTGGTTTGGTTATTGAGAGTTAGTACAGGAGCTGAACCCAAATCAATGGTTTCTCATATTTTTTTTTTAACATTTCTCATTCTTAACATTTCATAATTTTGACAAATATGAAAAAAATTAAATTATCCTCAAACACTGATTACTACAGAACCAAATGGAGACTTGAGCAGATGTTAAAACATTAAAAGGATGATTGAATTTTAGGGGAAATGTCATTAGTTATTCTAGTCCAACATAACTTCAGGATACATAATGGTTGACTTGACTGGTATCAGGTGATAATTTTCTCCTACCTGGCTTTGGCTGATTATGCTACAGCTGATTTCTGGCCTATGATACCTTCCTACTGTCTCTGAATATCTAAAGCCTACTTCAGCTTCCTGGTCAGGTGCGTTTTCTCCATACAGTGATTCCTGATTGTACCAGCCTGAAGTAATTATTTTTTCCTTCTGCTATAGTCAACTTCACTTCAAATACATGAGGTTGTCAGAAAAATCACTTTGAATCAGTGAAACATTGACTAGTATATGAATATGTGAATATGTGAATGTTTCTGTTTGTGAACAAACATATTTTAATCATTTATAGTATATCTAATTTGAATCAAACCACGACAGAGTTACAGATAACCACTTTGCAGAAGGAAGAGGATGATGACATTTTGAATTCCATTTTAATGATGTCACCTGGATTCTTTATTTCATGTCTATCTTATAGCTGTTACATACAATGCATAGTATAAAACACTAAAGGGCAAAGACTGCAGCAGCATTAGTGATTATTGCTATAGGTCAGTTTGCCCATTTACCATTCTAAGAAAATTCAACTATATCATTTTAAGTAATTCTATGGATAATGCCTAAATGTATGTGTTATACAGATGATAAATCTGCCATATAAATGAGTTAAGGATACCTGGAGAGCACTGTTGAGTGATAATTAGTGTCCAGCTTTCAAACATTATCCTTCTCTTTACATATCAATGGGTTGTTAATTTATTTGTAATAAAATCGATATAACTCACTAGATTTCATCTATAAAGAATATTGTCAACTTGCCTCAATGCCTTTAGAAATATCTCTGCTCATATGCATTGAAAGCATCAAGAATACTTAGTTCTGAGATTTTCAACTCAAGCTACTGTTGCGTTTTCATGTAGAGAATAAAGACCAGCATTTCTCCTCTAATAAATCTTCAATTTACTGACCCTTCAAGCTATTTGCAGAATGAACAATGTTCTTTTTGAAAGCCTACTTATAAGCCTGTTCATTTTATTTGTGTAGTGGCTTGCATTTGTGTACTTTCTTGAAGTTTTATGATAGATATAATGCTAAGACTTTAAATCTCTCTATGGCCTTTAAATAAAGATCAATTGTTTAGTTATTAAGTTCTGTCAGCTAAAAATTACCACAGAAAAAATGAGGGAAGAATTTTCTATTGCTCAATATGATTGAAAGACAGCTGAGGAAAAAAAATATGATGGATTTTCATCTCAGCCACAGTGAAGCAGTCACTAAACTTTTTGTATCTCTCTTTATTTATTTATTTATTTACTTTTTTTGAGATGGAGTCTAGCTCTGCCGCCAGGCTAGAGTACAGTGGCACAATCTCGGCTCACTGCAACCTCCGCCTCCCAGGTTCAAGCAATTCTCCTGTCTCAGCTTCCCAAGTAGCTGGGACTACAGGCACCTGCCACCACGCCCAGTTAATTTTTTTTTATTTTTAGTGGAGATGGGGCTTCACCATATTGGTCAGGCTGATCTCAAACTCCTGACCTCAAATGATCCACCCACTTCGGCCTCCCAAAGTGCTGGGATTACAGGTGTGAGCCACTGCACCCGGCTTGTATCTTTCTTTAAAATGAGGATGTCAAATCAAATGACCTTTAAAATTTCTGTCAAATTTAACATTTTGCAAGGACCTACAGGATACAGAAACTCTATCTGTGACTAGTCTGACAGAATTTACCAGACAGATTCAAATAAAATGAGTAATTGTACTTATGACTTTGAAAAAAAGGTATTTTTAATTTTTTTTCTTCATTGGGTGCCTCCTTTTGTCATTACTGTCAGTGGCATAAATATAAGCAACTCTAATATGTTAGTTGCTTTCTGTATGAATTTTGAAGATTGTTGCCATTTGATCAAATTAGTTTTCATTGCTTCTTTTCACTGATGTTCACAGTGTACCAAATTTTTATTTTTTTGATTTTTATAGCATTGGAACCGTAGTATAAAGGAATGTTCTTTCTTTATTTATCACCTCTCCTGCATTGAGCAGTCATTGAACTTTGGTAACTGTAACTTGCTAATAACTGCAGGCCCCAGTTACCTTGTCTGAGAAGTATCCAAGAGGAAAAAGGTAAATTGGATCTCAGTAGAGAAACTTGGCAAATCCACCATCAACACAATTTCGTTCAGATCTCAACTAAAACAATAGTCAGCACTTAATAAATTGATATCAGATTTTATGTCTTTCCAGAAATCACGTAATATTTCCTTGTTTGTTCATGCTTTTAGATACCTCCCTTGCTGATAATGTTTTTGTGTTGCCACCAAGCCTAATTTGGCTTTTAGCAAAGCCTTTGAATTTTTTATAAAAAAGTCATTTACAGATGCCTGTAGATAAATTAGCACCACAAATGCAGCTAAATTGTATAATCACTCCAATTGATTTTGTGTTAGCCTTCAAGATGTATAGATACCTCATGGCATCTCTGTCACAGTAAGGCAGTGAGAATCAAAGTTCTTCAATTTCCAGAAAACTGGGGAAAACATATTAAGTTAATAATTCTCCAAATAAAATTCCTGTTTATAGATGCTCAAAAATGTGCTATCACTTTCCTCTGGCTCTTACACATATGTGAAGGCTAGCACACAAACATAAATACGCACACAATACACAACACACATACACATACACACTCACACACATTGATTTCTTAAGAGAATACCTAACCTTACAAAATTCTAATAGAAATAGTGGCCATAGCTGACCCTGAGTTGTTTGCTTTTGATTTACCAAGGTGAAAACTAATGGAAATGTTACCTATTTTAATAGATTTATTCCAGTTTTTGGTTATTTTACTATCTCTCTCCAAATTCAACACTACTCGGTATAAATAGAATATTAGAGGATTAATATACCATTGTAGAATTTTCCTGAATTGAGCCAAAGTACACAGTGATTTCTTCATTTTATACCTTGATCCAAATACTTGGGCAATTTTATACTATATACTCTAAGATTGTAGCTGTGGAATAATATGGCTAGTCATTGGAAATGATCACATTTGAAATCTCTTGAGAATAAAGGAAAATCAAATTCATTGTCTCTGTGATACAGAGAAAACCATATTAGTAGCACGACTCATACTGGCTTTTCTTTGGGATGCCCTGTATCAAATGATGCCAGATTTGAAAGTACTTTACATCTAGCTTCTAGAGTACTTTTAAGACATAGAATCACTTTCCTTCAAACTAAAATGGAACTATTTATGGAATAAATGTGTCATTTGTTCAGAAAAGAATAAAACAAGATGAAAATAAACTAAAAGTAAGCTCAGTTCAACTTTCAAATTTTTATCTGTACTATCAAATTCTTCCTACAGTTAATCACTTACTAGGCCACAAATTACAAACATAGTGGAAATACTAAAACTTGGGAGTCACATCAACTTGGGTTTGCTTTAACTTTTCTTATAAGGATACTTGACTTCCAGATTCTCAATTTTTCATCTATAAGCATATGGTAAGGATGCCCATCTTTTATGATTATTATGAGAATTTGAGTAATAAATGATTTAGCATAGCTTGGCACAAATATAAGTGGCACCATTTTCTTGTTGGTCTGTTCCTAAACAAGAAAAGCCTGTGTAGTTGACTGTTCTGTGCTCCTTAGATCCCCATCAGGACTAAAGGATTTATTCTCCCAGCTATTAGAAATGCTCCTGATTGACAACTCCAACTTTTAGTCTTCTGCTGAAGCAAGACGTCTTACCCGAGGTCAAGCCCCCTTTCTGATGACAGCCAGCATTAAGTGATTGGTTGATAAAAAGTTTTTAAGAGTCTAGCCACCTCACTCCAACTCCTGCAACTCTCAAGAGCTTTCTCAGCTTCATTCTTTGCATGGAGTCACCTGAGTCCTTTGTCTAACTGTAGCATAACCTGTCTTGCCCCTTTCCTTTACCTATTTCTTTCCTTTCCCCCACAGGTGTTGATCCAAAAAGAATTAGCCAAAAAAGACTCCAGTAGCTAATTTTCATCTTACAGTCTACTTTCCAAGGAACATGGAACCTATATCTTGCTGCAAAGTCTACTTCTAAATTTTTATGCTGGATTTCTTTGGAGTAGAGTTTTCATGAGTTTTTTTTCTATAATTTTATTTTGAACCTTTGGATATTATTGTTTTTAAGAAGTATCTCTTGAAAACAGCATACTTCTGAGTTTTGTTTTTATTCAGTCTGACAGTCGTTTCTCCAGCAGTGTATTTAATATATGCATAATTATTGATATATGTTATTTGACAATTACCTTATGCCATTTGATTTTTTATTTGGTTTTACCAACTGATTTTTTTCCATTTTTATTCTTCCTTTTGGGCTAAGTATTATTAATTATTCATTTTCTCACTTTATGTACTTGTTACTTAAACCGTTTTCCCATTTTTACATTATTGTCTTTTGAGCAGTATAAATTGTTTTCTTACCACATCCTTTACAATGTTAGGTGCTTAAAACACCTTGAATACAGTCATCTCCTATTTTTGTGAACTTATTGTTACATACTTTCATTCTACATATTTTTAAACTCTAAAATTTGTTATTATCACTGTTTTATGCGTTAATACTCATTTGTCTTTATAAACATAGTAACTGTTTCGTTGTTGTTTTTTATTCCTGCCTGCATTTACATATCTTCATCTGGAATCAATTGTTATCTGCCTAAATAACTACTTTATTAGGTGTCCTCTCTTAACTAGTTTTGTCAGTTTATTTGTTTGTAAATATCTCTTTTAAGTTTTCTTTTTAGCACCATTTTATTGGTTATAGAATTAAAAATTGACAGTTGTTTACTTTTCATCCTTAAGATAGTCAATTTTGTTATATTTTGAGTTCTTTCATTTCTACTTAAAAGACAATTACCAGTCTTGTTTTCATTACTTCAAAGATAGTCCTTTTTTCTCCTCTGACTGTGTTTAAGATTTTTCTCTACATTACGATTTTCAGCAATTTTACTCTCATGTAACTCAATGTGATCTTCTCCAAATGTATCTTACCCCCTTTACTTCTTCTTAAATATATACCCTTAAATTGATTTTTTTAAATTATCATACATTGCCTCATCAAATATTGCTTCTGCTCCATGTACTTTTCTTCTCCATCTGGGAATCTAGTAACGTGTGCTTGACTTGCTCTTTGAAAGGTTCTGTATGTATCCTGTATGCTTTTCTCTATTTTCTGTCTTTTTTTCTTCCCACTTAACCTTCAATATTGCCATCTTTTAAAATATGAATTATATTTATATTAACACCTTTTTTCTGTTAACTCCAATATATAGATCTCTGGTGCATCTATTTAAGTTGTGTGGTTTCTTTGGTTATTTAAGTCAGTTCATGTTTTTGTGTTTTGTTTTTGGTTTGCATGCCAAATTTTTATTTTATTGAGGGCTGAATATTATAAGCTGTAAAGACATTTTAAGACACTATGTATTATCTTTCTTCATAGACTGTTTACTTCTGCTTTTAAAGGACAGCTAGTGAAAAGGCACATCACCTTAATTGATTTAATATTTAACTAATTTGAAGCTCAGTTTCATTATTGTTATGCTTAGAGTCCACCCTTTTCCTAGAGTGTAGCCTTTAAAGATCAAAACGGAAAGCTTAGAGTGTGTAGTCATTCTCTTTCACTTTATAGGTCTTGAATTATAATTTTTGTCCTCCTCTCCCATTTATTGCCTAAATTTTCTATTTACCTTCTTTGTTTCTCAGGCTCTCTAATACAGTTTGACAAATGCAAATTTCATGAGAGGAGAGGAGGAACACAATGTCAAACTCATTTCCTTACGTTTCCCATCTAGCAAGTATGTTGGCCCTGCACATTTTGACTGTCTTGGTATTTCTCCAATGCCTTCAAAGAGATTTTCTTTTGTTTGTCTTCATGTTTCATTAAAATTGTCTAGGTGTTCCCAGAAGGAGGAATAGGGTATACAATCTGATCTACCATGGTTAGAAATAAGTGTCTCAAAGACATTCATTTTTCTTTGCCTACTATCTAGTAAAGTGCTGTCTGTTTTTAGGAGTCATGCGGTCAGTATTTCTCAAATGACTTAAGGCAAGAAAGAGTAAAAATTTAGTTTCATTGTTGCTTAAGTTGTTTGGAATATAGTGATGAAATACAAGACTAGTATGATAATTAGATGCTGTATTTTATTTTATTTTTTTATTTTATTTTATTATTATTATTATACTTTAAGTTTTACGGTACATGTGCACAATGTGCAGGTTTGTTACATATGTATACATGTGCCATGTTGGTGTGCTGCACCCATTAACTCGTCATTTAGCATTAGGTATATCTCCTAATGCCGTCCCTCCCCACTCCCCCCACCCCACAACAGTCCCCAGAGTATGATGTTCCCCTTCCTGTGTCCATGTGTTCTCATTGTTCAATTCCTACCTATGAGTGAGAACATGGCAGTGTTTGGTTTTTTGTCCTTGCAATAGTTTGCTGAGAATAATGGTTTCCAGCTTCATCCATGTCCCTACAAAGGACATGAACTCATCATTTTTTATGGCTGCATAGTATTCCATGGTGTATATGTGCCACATTTTCTTAATCCAGTCTATCGTTGTTGGACATTTAGGTTGGTTCCAAGTCTTTGCTATTGTGAATAGTGCCACAATAAACATACATGTGCATGTGTCTTTATAGCAGCACGATTTATAATCTTTTGGGTGTATACACAGTAATGTATATGGCTGGGTCAAATGGTATTTCTAGTTCTAGATCCCTGAGGAATCGCCACACTGACTTCCACAATGGTTGAACTAGCTTACAGTCCCACCAACAGTGTAAAAGTGTTCCTATTTCTCCACATCCTCTCCAGCACCTGTTGTTTCCTGACTTTTTAATGATCGCCATTCTAACTGGTGTGAGATGGTATCTCATTGTGGTTTTGATTTGCATTTCTCTGATGGTCAGTGATGATGAGCATTTTTTCATGTGTTTTTTGGCTGCATAAATGTCTTCTTTTGAGAAGTGTTTGTTCATATCCTTCGCCCGCTTTTTGATGGGGTTGTTTGTTTTTTTCTTGTAAATTTGTTTGAGTTCATTGTAGATTGTGGATATTAGCCCTTTGTCAGATGAGTAAGTTGCGAAAATTTTCTCCCATTTTGTAGGTTGCCTGTTCACTCTGATGGTAGTTTATTTTGCTGTGCAGAAGCTCTTTAGTTTAATTAGATCCCATTTGTCAATTTTGGCTTTTGTTGCCATTGCTTTTGGTGTTTTAGACATGAAGTCCTTGCCCGTGCCTATGTCCTGAATGATATTGCCTAGGTTTTTGGGAAAAAAAAACAGACTATATAGTCTGGGATCTTTCTAAAGGGATAATATCACTGGTATGTGTGTGAAATAAGGAGCATCTTACAATAGGGGCCCAGTGTTTGTCCAAGTATAATCAAGCATATGGATAGTCTGGATCGGTATGATGCTTACTAAAATTCAAATTTCTGAGCCCCAATCAACATAGATAATTTAGAGTTCAACATAGAAAATTTAGAGTTCAAATCATGATAAAATAACCCCTAACCTTATAGAAAGTAGAATATTATTTACTCTGTGATAAAATTAGAAGAAGACATTTTTTTAAGGATACAAAATCAAGGTGCAAAAATCACAAGCATTCTTATACACCAATAACAGACAAACAGAGAGCCAAATCGTGAGTGAACTTCCATTCACAATTGCTTCAAAGAGAATAAAATACCTAGGACTCCAACTTACAAGGGATGTGAAGGACCTCTTCAAGGAGAACTACAAACTACTGCTCAATGCAATAAAAGAGGATACAAACAAATGGAAGAACATTCCATGCTCATGGGTAGGAAGAATCAATATCGTGAAAATGGCCATACTGCCCAAGGTAATTTATAGATTCAATGCCATCCCCATCAAGCTACCAATGACTTTCTTCATGGAATTGGAAAAAGACTACTTTAAAGTTCATATGGAACCAAAAAAGAGCCTGCATCGCCAAGTCAATCCTAAGCCAAAAGAACAAAGCTGGAGGCATCATGCTACCTGACTTCAAACTATACTACAAGGCTACAGTAACCAAAAGAGCATGGTACTGTTACCAAAACAGAGATGTAGACCAATGGAACAGAACAGAGCCCTCAGAAATAATGCCACATATCTACAACAATCTGATCTTAGATGCTGTATTTTAAAGGGCTTTCCATGTGTTTGGATGTTGTTGTGAGAGAAAGGGAAAACTCTTTTGGTAAGACTCTCTTCTCTCTGAAGACTCTAAGGGAGAATCTGTTTCCTGCCTCTTCCAGTTTCTGGTGACTGCATGACCATTATTCAGCTTACTGCAAACATTGTTCCAGAATGAACACATAAGCAGATCTAAGAATGAAGCTCTCTCCTTTCAAGCCTAAAGTTAAATAGATTTTTTTTAATGTGAAACAAAACCTGTTTTCAATAACATTTTTATTTAGAAAATATAACTATTTTAAATTAAAGTTATATATTAAATTTTAGATCTTCATAACTCAGTCAACAAAAATGTTCTAAGCAACCAATGCAGGATGTTTCAAATCATCTGTGGTTAAAAGATCCATTGAAATCACAAAACTGATGAATGGATTTTAAAATAACAGAGTATGAAAGTTTAAGCACCACATTACAAACAACCTTTAATAAACACTACCATCTATTGAATTTTGGCATAGTATCAAATTAAAGTTCCGCAATTATCTTAAGAAGGTACTAAAATAGTCCTTCTTTTTCCAACTATTTATTCATATGGGGTGACATATTCTTCATTAACATCAAGTGAAATAACATTATATTAGTTTCCTGCGGTTGCTATGGCAAATTACTACAAACGTCATGGCTTAAAACTAAAGACATTTATTCTCTCAAAGTTCTAGATGTCAAAAGCACCAAAAAACAGTATCACTGAGTCGAAATCAAGGTGTTGATAAGACTCTGTTCTCTCTAAAGACTCTAAGGGATAATCTGTTTTCTGCCTCTTCCAGCCTCTGGAGACTGTAGGCATCTCTTTGCTTGTAGCTGCATCATTCCAATCTCTGTCTTTGTGATCACACTGCTTTCTCGTCTGTGTCAAACCTCCCTTAGCCTCTGTTTTATAACAATACTTGTGATTACATTCACAGGGCCAACCCGGATAATTCCGGGTAATCTTCCCATGTCAAGATCTTTAACTTAATGACAGTTGTAAGGATCATTTTTCTTTAAGAGGTAACTCTCATGGTTTCCAGAGATTAGGACTAATATCTTTGCATGGCCACTGTTCAGCTCACTGAAAACATTGGCCCAAAATGAACACATAAACAGATGTGAGAATGAAGCTCTCTTTTCAAGCCAGAAATTAAAGAGATTTTTTAAAATGTGAAACAAAACCTGTTTTCACTAAAATTTTAATTTGGAAAATGTAACTATTTTAAATTAAAGTAGGCTGTTGAGGTCAATATGTGATGGGCTTATTATTTTTTAATAGTTATTTTACATAAACTTAAAAATAAATATTTTTAAATGTCTTAGTATCAATAGATACCACCAACATAAACAAAAGTTTGTTAGGATCTTCAATTTTTAAGAATGTAAAGAAAACACATCTAGAACTGTGAGAGAATAAATGTCTTTAGTTTTAAGCAACCACATTTGTGGTAATTTGTCATAGGAATCATAGGAAACTAATAAAGAGTGAGTTCCTGGGAGGCAGGTAGTATGTTTTTTATTGCCTTTTAATATGTACCTTATACAGTGTCTGGAGTTCAAAATATTAGACCATTGTCATTTACTATATGGCTCAATTTCATATATAATGTTAGTAAATAGGAGCACTAAATCAAAAATTCTGAATATCCTTGAAACCAAATTCCTTGAGCAGCTTTTACAGTCTCTCCAAGGATATTATGGAATTTCCATTTGGCAAAAGTTTCCCATATTACCTACTAAGCTTTATGAATCTCAAAGTTGTCTAGTAACATGCTCCTTAATTGTGCCTGCCTTTTAAATCACAACATCTTTAATACCCTACCAAGGGAGCAAACAACATCCTCCAAATGCTACCAATAATATTCTTGAAATGACTTCTTTCAAAGGAGTCATAAGAATTTGTAAATATTAGAGGCTTCTCTTTCAAATACACGTCCTTCAGCTGCACCAGTCGTTCTACAAATTACTATGACATTGTAGAGATGTCCTTTGTATTTTTCAGGACTTTTTGTGGGGTTATGCATGTATGTATTTATGGTGACTAAACTGTCACTTAACAGAGTGTTGGCTTAATTCATTTTCGACTAACAGAGTTAGGCTGTGAAGAACTTACTCTTTGGAGTCAGATAGACCTTAGATCAAATCCCGTCAGTCATAAGGAAATCACTCAATTCTGAAGCTTAGTTTCTTCCACTACAATATGGGAGTAACATTGTCTAAGAGGTTTATGTGAAAATTAAAGACCATACATAAATCAGTTATATTCAATTATGAAAAGCTATCATTGCTACACCAAGACATTGCTTTTTTTTTTTAATTCCCTTCTTCATGTTCCATATATGTGTCTATTTCTTTGCCCACCAATGTTTGTTTTGCTTAATATTTTAGGATTAAAAAAAACTCCTGCTCATTCTTATTAAAATAAGTTAGTATTTCTGACCAAATTGACAGTCTGGATTGAGGCCAAAATAGAAAGCAGGGGCACATTGTTGTCCTTTAAGTGAAAAATCTTTTTACATTCCTGGTTTCCATGTTCAGCTTGCTCATTGGTTACCCTGCCGTTGGCTCCTGGTTTGCTGCTTCAGTTTCTCCATAACACTTTACCTTTGGATACTGAATATAAAGCATTTGTTTAGGCCACCATTCCATGTAAGTATGACCCACACTGTCCACCTCTCCTAAAGTTAGAAGTGTTCCCCAAAAGGTGAGTTAAAACGTGCAATAATTTACATGAACTCCTAACCATTTGTGAGCATTCTATGGGAGAGAGTGTTTTAATTTTACCTTTTCTGGTCCTAAATCATTCTTAGCCTTTGCACCGCAAAGAGGTTGCAGCTGGGACTACCAAGGAGTAGATACAAAAAAGCCTTTTTAGACCATAAATTCATTAAGAGCAGTGGTCAGTCCATGATCATCGTTATAAACATCAAGAAGTATTTGTTAGATTAAGATATAAGTTTGGTATCTTATCAGGACTTCTCAAACTTAAGGATCTCTAACTATTAGAAAAATATTAAATAATATGCAATAATATTAAATAATTAATCAGTGAATGAAAATTAGTTCATCTGTATACCATATATAGATCTTATCTGTCAAGAACTGTCCTGAGCACTGTATATTCCTTCACTCATTTTTTTTGATTCAAGCATTGGAACCTTCTGGAGCTTCTGGGTCTTGCAAGGTTACTGAGTTCGAATGTCAAGTCATATATACTGTCATACTAATGGATATTATGTTAAATTTCCCAATTTCTATTAACTTGGTAAACAGAACTTGTAATATCTTAACTGAAATGAGTCAATTACCCAGAACTCTCAGAAGAACAAAAAGAAACAGCATATTGTAGGGGAAGGAGGATTTTAGAGTTTTTAAAACACAAAATATAGGTAATAACCAAGTAGTAATATTATTACTGCTAAAGAGTTCTTGGATAAATAAAATAGTGATTAATATTAATACATTTAGAATATTTAAGCCTAGAAAATAAAAAGAACATTATAAAACACTAAATCTAAGTAATAATGGCATGACGTTTCTTTCCTATCAAACCATATCCCCCCATTCGTTTACACATTCATGCATTCAGTAAATTTTATTTTGTGTAAATAAATGCAAGAAACCTGACATTTAAAAAGGAGCCCCTAGTATAGTTGCAGAGATTGACTATAAACAAATACATGTAATTTATTCTTAAAAGTAACAAAATAATACTGTACAGAAAGTTATCTGTGAACATGGAGAAGGGAAGTATTCATACAGATGGAATATTTGAGTGAGAAGAAGGGTATTTTTTTTTTTCTTTTTGAGACAGAGTTTCACTTTGTCATCCATGCTGGAGTGCAGTGGTGCAATCTCGACTCACTGCAAGCTCTGCCTCCCGGGTTCACACCATTCTCCTGCCTCAGCCTCCTGAGTAGCTGGGACTACGGGCGCTCGCCCCACACCTGGCTAATTTTTTGTTTTGTATTTTTAGTAGAGACAGGGTTTCACTGTGTTAGCCAGGATGGTCTCGATCTTCTGACTTCGTGATCCACCCGCCTTGGCCTCCCAAAGTTCTGGGAACAGGAGTGAGCCACTGCGCCTGGCCAAAGAAGGATATTTTTTAAACTTTAAGAATATTTGAGTGAGTGACTGGAACTTAGATAACAGGACTAAATGACAAAGGATAAAACTGTAAAAATCGTTTGACACCAGATTATGAATTTTATCAGTAGGAAATGAATATTCTATTTTCAGTTTTTTAACCAATTTTTAAAAGTGGTTGTAGCAAGCAGACTCTAAGCTGGCCCTCATGATACCTGCCTCTCAGTATTCACAACCTTATGTGATGCCCTCCCTTTGAGTGTGGGTGAAACCAGTGGCTTGCTTCTGAAAAATAGAATATGGCAAAGAAGCAGGATGTGCTTGATTATGTGTAGGTGGTTGTGTTACATAAGATTATAAAGACTTAAATGTTAGACCTAAAACCATTAAAATCCTACAAGAAAACCTAGGCAATACCATTCAGGACATAGGCGTGGGCAAGGACTTCATGTCTAAAACACCAAAAGCAATGGCAACAAAAGCCAAAATTGACAAATGGGATCTCATTAAACTAAAGAGCTTCTGCACAGCAAAATAAACTACCATCAGAGTGAACAGGCAACCTACAGAATGGGAGAAAATTTTTGCAACCTACTAATCTGACAAAGGGCTAATATCCAGAATCTACAATGAACTCAAACAAATTTACAAGAAAAAAACAAACAACCCCATCAAAAAGTGGGCAAAGGACATGAACAGACACTTCTCAAAAGAAGACATTTATACAGCCAAAAAACACATGAAGAAATGCCCATCATCACTGGCCATCAGAGAAATGCAAATCAAAACCACAATGAGATACCATCTCACACCAGTTAGAATGGCCATCATTAAAAAAGCAGGAAACAACAGGTGCTGGAGAGGATGTGGAGAAATAGGAACACTTTTACACTGTTGGTGGGACTGTAAGCTAGTTCAACCATTGTGGAAGTCAGTGTGGCGATTCCTCAGGGATCTAGAACTAGAAATACCATTTGACCCAGCCATCCCATTACTGGGTATATACCCAAAGGACTATAAATCGTGCTGCTATAAAGACACATGCACACGTATGTTTATTGCGGCACTATTCACAATAGCAAAGAGTTGGAACCAACCCAAATGTCCAACAACGATAGACTGGATTAAGAAAATGTGGCACATATACACCATGGAATACTATGCAGCCATAAAAAATGATGAGTTCTTGTCCTTTGTAGGGACATGGATGAAACTGGAAAACATCATTCTCAGTAAACTATTGCAAGGACAAAAAAACCAAACACTGCATGTTCTCACTCATAGGTGGGAATTGAACAATGAGATCTCATGGACACAGGAAGGGGAACATCACACACCGGGGACTGTTGTGGGGTGGGGGGAGGGGGGAGGGACAGCATTAGGAGATATACCTAATGCTAAATGACGAGTTAATGGGTGCAGGAAATCAACATGGCACATGGATACATATGTAAGAAACCTGCACTTTGTGCACATGTACCCTAAAACCTAAAGTATAATAAAAAAAAAAAAAAAAATAAATAAAAAATAAAAATAAATAAATAAAAATAAGTAAATAAAAAAAAATAAGATTATAATGCCTGTCCTGCAAGGAGACTCTCCCTAAGTAGCTTTGTAGAACCGAGCTGTGAGGGAGTGAGCTTCCACAAGAGGGTCAAATGGCATAGAACTGAGGGCTGCCTCCGGCCTAGTAAGAAAGAGAGATACTCAGGCAGATAGTCCACAGAGAGCTGAATGCGACCAATAGCTATGAGAGCATTTGCCTTTAGGTGAATTCTTCTCCAGTTGAGCCTTTAGATGAGAAACCAGCCCTGGAAAACACCTTCCTTGCATGCAGCTTTCCTGGGGACACAAATACATTGTGGCCTGATTCCTCATTCATAGTAATTGTGAGATATTAAAGTGTGGTATTTTAGGCTTCTAAGTCTGTGGTAATTTTTCACACAATAATAAGTAACTCTACAAAGACATTGGCCTATTTTGATTATTTTAGAAACATGTATGGTAGCAGTGAAGAGGATGTCATAATGTTCATGCATTTTGAACTCATTAGCTCACCTCTCATATCTAGTGTCTGTCCTTTAGATCAAATTGAAATACTAGCTAATGAATTCTTAGACCAAATAAAGCCAAATAACATTTCAACAGCTACCCATATACCTCAGGAATATTTTCACTAGTAACTTAATGGGAAATAAAATATTTCTAGAACTATATTTCTGTGAAATGTCACTGACTTTTGAAAAATAGTAAACATATTGTTCTTTAGTAATCATTCATGATATTAACATATAGCAGTGTACTTCTTAATGTGGTGCATTTGTGATGAATTCTTGTGTAATATTTAAGGCAAAATGCTTCTTGTTTTCATTTGAGCATTGATTAAATCAGTTATTCTCAGGTAATGTTTGATTTATCTTTAAATCTGTTCTGGAATGCTGGCAAGAAAAGAATTTTGTGACAGTGTGTGGTGAACAATACATGTTTGACAGCATGCATCATGCTTCCTTTGAAATGAAAGTTATTAGATTTTTGCAATCGGTAATCAGTTCAACTGCATTTTCCTCAGAAAAAAACTTCCAGTAATAATAACAATTGTTTAGGAATAAATTTAGCAAAAAATTCTCTATTTAAACTTTTTTTTTTTGGCAATACATTTCAGGTAATGGTAGCAGTATTCAGTATTGAAGTACATGTAACTCAAGGAACTAATAAAGTAAGTACAAACCCAACCCAAAATTAGTAAAAGGAAATAATAAAGATCAGAGCAGAACTAAATAGAAACAAAAATACAAAAGATCAACAATGAAAAGTTGGTTTTCAGAAAATATAAACAAAATCGATACACCATTAGATAGATAGACTTAGGAAAAAAAAGGGAAGACCCAAACATTACAACTGACAAATAGAAATAAAAAGAATATTAAAACTATTATTAACAACTATACACCAACAAACTAGAAAACCTGGAAAAATAAATAAATAAATTCCTTGACACAAATGACATACCAATTTTGAAACAGGAATAGAAAACCCGAACAGTCCTAATGAGTAATGAGATTGATCAGTAACAAAAAGTCTCCCATCAAAGAAAAGCCAAAGAAAGGATGATTTTACTGCTGAATTCTACCATGTATCCTTATGGCATCACTCACTGGGATGGGTGAGGACCCAATTTCTTTTAGACATTGGTACAGATTAATACAAAGGATCATACTGGATCCTTTTTTAAATTTTTATTATTTTTTAAAATGAGAAATACAAAAGGCAGCAAGATTATAGGAAATTTAGACGAAAATCTTTACAGGGAAATGGGAAAAAGGAAGAGAACATGGATTTGTGGCTATGGTTTTGTCTAATATATCATCACAAAAGTCTCCTATAAGTTGGAAAGCATGCTCTTCAGAGGTAATCAAGCAAACAAATCTGTAAGTAGTCCATCAAATGCTGGGAAGAAAATTTTAGCCAATCATTGTTATGAGAGCTTTCTAAATTTTCTAGCTATGCTGTTAATATGGTAGCCACTGGCCACATGTAGCTATTGAAATTGAGTTTAAAGCTAACAAAAACAAATCAAATAAAATTTCAGTTATTTAATCACATAAGTCACATTTCAAGTGCTCAATAATAGCTTGAAGAATACAGATACATAAATTTTCATCAGTGAATACAGATATATTTTATTTTATTTTATTGAAGAATACAGATATATAAATTTTCATTGGTGCATAAAGTTATACCAGGGAGCATTGTTTTATAGCCACAATCTGTGTGTAATGGCTATAAAATGGTGATGTTGATTTATAAATATGTTCAGAAAGACCAAATTATTTTCCTCTGGATTGTAAGTAGGTGTGGTAGAACCTATAGCTATATGTCAATTTTTTCTTTCCCCAAAATTTTAGCTGAGTGTATAGTGGTTCTGAATAAATGCTACATTCTCTATACTTAGTTACATAGTATATAGTATGTAACACTTTATATAGGAGTGTTATAGGTCAAATTCCTGGAACTTTCCCTGAAAGGCAGTAAGCTGTCATCCCTGTCCCATTTTCCTAGCCCTGTTTTTTCAATCTGCTACCTGAATGTGAATTATATGTTCCAGACCTAATTAATATATTTAATCATAAGAACAATGCTACATACTACTGTTGATAAATCAGGAGAAAAGGCTGAGTTCCTGTAGACCTCATGGAGAAGGACCACCATACTAGCCTGGAACTGCCCACATCCTGACTTCCATGAAAGAGACATACACTTTATTTGACTTAAGCTTTTGTATATATAGGTTTGTAGCTGTTAAATCTACTGCTTGCATTGCCTATGACTATAAATGTAGTTTTTGGTTTCCTGGGTTTTTTTTTTTTTTTTTTTGGCTAGATGAGAAATATTTTTTGAAATGACTTTTATGACAGAGTTAATAGAAACAGACAAGAACAACTGGATTGTCTACCTTATATAAATTAGTTCTTCTGGGTAGCCTTTTAATATCTTCCTTTTATGTATATTGGAGTAATTAATTGCAAATTCCTTTATCTAGCCCTCCTACATGTTGTGCATTTTTCTGTCACTCTGCTTGTTGATGCTAGTATCTATCTCCTCTTAGTGGGTTTTAAGCATTAAAAGGATAGGTCTGATATTTATTTGTCTTGTCTTCTACCACGTGGTAGCCACTTGCATGTAGGTAGGCAAGAAGGAAAGAAAGAAGAAAAGAATGAAGTAATGACTATATGAAATGAAAATAGGCACAAATAAATGTGGTTATGAATGGAGGATTATAATGCAGTAATGTTGGGAAACAACTTTATTCATTAGAGTTGTTTCTAAAGTTAGTTTTGTCACTAGGTTTTAACTCCTCGTCATATTACTGAGGTTATCTCATATAATACACCCCAGTTGTTTTGTCACATTCTGTTTTCCAACATAGGATCTCACAACTTCCTAAATATTTTTAAAATCTGCATACATTTAGCTCACTTTTTGTACTCTAAGTTTCCTTTTTAAAGGTTGGAGTATGGGCAGCCTCAACCGTTATTTAGATTTGCAAGAAAGCAAAATTGTCATGTGCCAATGCATAAAGTTTAATGTAAAAAAAAATAAAAAAGACAACTGATTGGAATATTGATGGTGCTGTTTCAAAGATGTGTGGCCTTGGGAACATTAAACATTTTCTTTTTGAGAAATTTTTTTTGTTAATGATACAATAAAGACAATAATATAAATTATTTTCTGTAGTTCTTTAAAATGCACATGGCACATAGAAATAACTCAATATTGGTGATGATGATAATGGTGATACAGTTTATCTGTTATTATTTCTATAGTATCAAGCACATCTCACAGAAATCTTTAGATGTTACAGTGTCTCTTATAATGCTCTGTAGTCTATTATATTCTGCCAAGAATCAGAAGTAATCTTTGGAGGCCAGGGCCAACTCTTACTGGTGTCCTTTGGGGATGATGAGCTACAGCACACTTGATTGTTAATGTAGTAAATGAAAACAAATGTCTCCAACCAATTAGGTCTGTTTTATTGACAGGGACTCTCTTGAAGGCTTTTAGAGAGCATTTGATTGTATGTCATTCCGACACACATATGTGTCAAATCGTCTTCTAATGAATAGTGACCAGAGAGTCACTGGCCTCATCTGAGAAGGAGTTGTCTGCAGCATGTTTTGTCTAGTTGAGAGATGTTTCTTATTAGAAAGTTGTATTTTCTTCAGGATTAATGGTGTGTAAGACAAGAATTTATAATTTCAGAAACCACATATTTATAAGCCCAAATGTATCTTCCTTGAACAAGCCCTCATGAAACACCAAACTAAATGAAGACTCTGAGTTGTAATCTCCATTATATTTTTCATTTTTTCCTATACCACTCACCCGTTTGCAATTATGTCACAAGATAAGGTTTTCAATTCCCTCATGTACTGGATATGGGGCATATCCCCACTGCTTTGAGACTTAAGCTTGCAAAGAATAGAAAAAAAAAAAGTTATGCAAGGAAACAACAATAATTTTGGTGAGGCTTTGGTGGTCTTGTAACTTTCTTGTAAGCAATAGAAGCAGCAGATATTCTGCTGCATTACTTCTGAGGCTTCATCAGAAGAGGTGATGATGCAGTTTCTAGCTTAACTTATTCAAACATTTACAATTAGAGCTCTGACTACCCTGAAGTCACTATATTATGCAGAAGCCAGGCCTAACAGAAATGCCGCAAGTAGGTGGCCCAGTAAGCAGCCCCGATTTTGAGTCCTCCATGAGTGGGCACAAGATATATGAGGGCGTGTGCCTTCAGATGCTTCTAGCCTACAACCATCTGAGTCATCACCAGCCCTTGAGTCTTGACATCTGATGATCCAGATATTGTGGAGCAAAATCAATCTGTCCCCACTATATTCTTTCTCAATTTCTGATCCTCTGAATTTGTGAACATAATATGGTTGTTGTTTTAAGCCACTAAATTTGATGATGATCTGTTACACAACCGTAGTAACTGGAATGAGGAGGATAATGGATATATCACAAGAATATTTTAGAATTTGAACAATGAACTAATTCTATAGGAATTTAGGATTCAAATGTGATGGACTCTGAATACAGAGTCTAATTATATACAATAAGAAATATATAATGAATACTTACTATATTCTCAGATCCATGCTAATGACTTTACATGCATAATCTCACATATGATCATAGTAACTCTGTGTATTGTGTACTACAATTATTTCAACCTTTTAAAAAAATGAATGCAAAAGCTCAGACAGGCAAAGTAACTTGTTACATGTCACAGACACAAGGCCTCAGAGGGCTTTGAAGCTTGAAATAGCCCTTCAGAATTGCCCCAGGTGTGAAAAAGGAGCATGGGGTCAGCCTTTTGTCTATGCCAAACAATTATTAGACGCAGGCTGCTTCAAAGAATCCTTTTCATTTATGTAAACTTCAGAAACAAGATATACTATTCCATGATGACAGAAATCAGAAGAGTATTTTCAACTAGTGGACATTTTGCCTGAAAGGTGAAACAAGGTGTGCTTCTGGGGGAACTTATACTAACATCTTAGTATGTTCAAGTTCCTGTAACTAACTACCATAAAGAGGTGCCATAAAAACCACAGAAATTTATTTCTTATAGTTCTCAGGGCTGGGAAGTCCAAGATCAAGGGCTGATAGATTCCATGTCTGGTGGTAGCCTCTTTGCTTGTTCATAGAAAGCAATTTTCTTTCTGTGTTTTCACATAGCACAAGGGGAAAGGAAGCTCTCTGGTGTCTCTTTTATAAGGGCAATAACCTCATTCGTTATGACTCTGCTCTCATGACCTAATCACCTCCCAGAGTCTCCAGAATCACACCGAGGATTAGGTTTCTTCCTACCAATTTACAGGTCAGGGGCATATACAGACTAAGTCTATAGCAACTGGCCCATATGTTGAACTGGTTTTGGTTTCCGAGTACGTGTTTCACTTTTGAATATTTATTGATTTACACACTTATCATGTGTAAAATTATTAAAATATATTTTGAATCTCCAAATTTTAAAAATCTGATGTGCAAACCTGATTAGTTATGGAGACAAAGTTGAGTTTATTCCAAGAATTCAGGGTGCTTTAAAATTTTAAACTAAATTTATATCATTCACCAAACTAACAGAATAAAGAAGGAAGCCCCCATATGACGCTTTAAATGAAGAAAAAACATTTTGATAAAAACTATTACTGAAAAAAATTTGACAAACATTATTTTCTTAATAAGAACTTTTGGGCCACATCTTATGTGTACTTCTTTAATGGCCTTTCACCTCTGTTTGTCTTCTGTCAAGATAGAAACATCCCAAGAGAAAATCTCTTTGGCCTTATTCTATTTATGTCCACACTCCTCTAACAAGGATGAGAGAGTAACTCTGTCTCCTACTGTACAAACAGTAGGACTAAACATAGGTCAGGCAAAATTGAGAGATAATCACTTCAATGTTTAAGCATTTATTTGAACAAATCAATGGACCAAGAGGTTCTAAGACATAGATACCTAAAACTAAATTTTGTATATTATGAATTATAAATAATTAACTGTGATTGCAAAGAAGGATGAAAGTGAGAAAATTATTAGATACAAAATAGTAAATATAGACAAGAACCATTCTAGAATGACTTGTCAGTCCATGTTAGTAATATGCTCTTTCTTAACTAAAGCACACAGTGGGTGATGTCCATTCTGTTCTAACTTCTTCAGTGGTTTGCCACATGAGCTAATGTGTACTTTAGTTAAGGGCAAACTGATATCTACGATGAGAATGAACATAAGGAGAGTGAACCTTGAGCACAGAGTTAATTGTAATAATTCAAATGAGAAATAAAGGGGATGAAATAACTGCAAATGGAATAAAGAGAAAGAAACACATTCAGTTGCAATTTATAAGGTGCCATCCATAAGGCTTAGTAGCTGGCTGGGTACACTGAAATGATGTCAGAAAGAATGAAGTGTCAAGGTTAGTAACAAGGTTGAGGGTGAGGCTAATTATCAATAGAAAGGACATAAAAGGATTGGTGAATGGGAAAAGGCAAAGATAATGACTTAATTTGATCTAGTTTCACTCTAAGTTACCTGCTGAAAGTCCTGCTTGGTAGGCATCTAGATATATAGACCCCAGTGTTTTTAAGGCATACCACTCTTCTTGGTAGGTGTTCAGTATATGGTAAATATTTGGCGAACCAATAAAGAAACATTGAATGAATGAATCTTTGAACAAAAAGACCCTATAGAAGCCCCATTATCCCTGATTTCTCTCCCAGCACCTGGCAAATAATAATATGCAATAAATATTTTAATTCATGAAAGTTTATCAAAATAAAAATATTTTACACTCTACAATAAATTCATAAATGTATGTGACCTATATACATTGTCTTATTTTATCATTTCTAACATTATCTCTTTTTTTTGCTAGAAACACTATATATATATATATATATATATATATATTTTATTTTAGCTGAAAAAATACATAACAGGTTTTGTATCGTATTTAAATAATATGCACCATATCAGGAGTGTGTGTTACATACTCCTTGCCCTTCTGTGTAACTTTTTCATCACTCAAGGCACTAGAATTTTACAACATTCTTTTGTACTCCATTGAAACATTGTAATAGATACTTAATTCTTTTCTTCATTATTTAACATTTTAGCTATCAATAATATTGGGAAATAATAACAAGTAGAAAACTTGTTGACAAGTTCTAATTCACTGTGGAAGAGGATTTTTAAACACTCATTGTCTGGATAATGCACCATACGTAGAAATGTACAGCAGGTTTTGTATATCCTCGATATGGGAGGCCAGTTTAACCTTGCTACGTTGACATGCACAATCCTGATTTTATCTTCCAATGTTGTTGCAGTTAAAGACTGTTTACATATGGAATTGTGAGAGTCTATGTGTCTGTTGTGGGTATAGAATTGCTGATGGAAAATATACTGAACATAAATAACTTTCCAAGTAAAATGAAGCTTAGTTCTATGAGTAATTACATGATGATCTTTAAAAGTAGAGGATACTGTTTCTACACTTACTGTTTTTAGGCCTTGATTTCTAATTTTGAGTATCATATTTTATACTACATGTTCTTGATAAAATTTTAAAGTTATTCTCATATACTTTCTGTCAATCATTGAAAACTCAGCAGTAATGATATTTTTCTCAAATAACCTGCATAGTTTTTCTACTGCCTTTAATCTGTTTGTGGCTAGTAAAATATATATCAAAGCTTTTATGGGTTATATTTTATATAATAATCAATATAGCTCAAGATGAAGCCATATGAGCAGAATTCCAGGCTGTAGTTGAAGAGTCTTGCAATACAACATTTTATTGCTAAATGTTTTCTTCTCTTTGTGTGTGTTTGAATCATGTAATTTGTTCTGATATTTGTGGAATTCATAATTCTCTTAAAATGTGGTGTTTCTCTACCGAAATCAAAATACTTACATGGGAATAACTATTTTCAAAGTGTTAATGAGACTAAAATTATGAGGGTTTTATTCTACCCCCTAAACGAGAGATAAAATAATCTAGTGAAACCACTACCTTCTTTGGAATCAGAAATGTACATTTAAACTACTAAACAAATATGTATTAACTATATTAACTTATGAAAGTTAGCTTGTGAACCTCGATCACTTACCTATAAAATGAGGGCACAATCTCTTATGTCACATTGTAAAAGTAAAGTAAAACATCATAATAGAAAACTCTACCATAGTGCTTATGTGTCAAAGTAGGTTCTAAGTTCTTTACATATATTAACATATCTATAGTATACATATATATGATTTCTAGGATAGAGTTCAGTACATAGACTTAATCAGGGTAAATCCTATTAGTTTAATAATGAAAGTTTATGACATTTTGAGCATGCAAATACCATGAGAGGAAAAAAACATCAACGCTGTTTGAAATACCAAAGGTAATATTTCTATTTTTTTTAATACAAGGAGGGTGCGTAATGTGTGCTTCTTGTTATTCATAATCCTTAGGTAACATGAAAACTGGGTATTTTTGATTTCTTAATATAAAGCTCACATAGAGAACCTAATAGCTCCAGACTGATTCAGAATTCCCACTATTGCGTAAAAAAGACTAATACAGAATGAAGTCTCAAGAAATTTTCAGGCAAATATCTTAAAGACCTCTAAAACTCACCCTGTGCGTAGTCTTAAGTAGCCAGAGTGTAGCTGCAGCATCCAAAATAAACAAAAATCCTGGTGCGCGATTAACAGGTTTGTGAATAATGTCTGGAAAAAGAAAAGCTTCTTTCAGGATTCCAGGATGAGACCAGTGAAGATATTAGCACAATTACAATAAGTTCAGAAGATTATAATTCTTTTTTGAAAAATGAATTCAAAGAATACATGTGAAACTTGGGAACTATCACATCCAATGATTTAAAAACAGGATTCAGTTATTAAAATGCCATAATTGTAAGGATTAGAAATCATCTTTTATTCTTCTATTCCTGAGGAATTTTAAGATCCATCTAAAGCAATAAAATTGTTCCAATATCATTTTTGTACAGCCTGTACCTTATTATTTATTATTAAGGATTTATATCTGCCCTTGGCTTCTTTCTGAGAATTTCTTTGAACACTTGCTGAGCAATTATCTTCTCTAGCAGTGGGAAACAAATGATAGGAATGAGAAGTATAAATTAACTATATTTTTAACCATTTTTAAGCACTTTTAACAATTCCTACTGCTAAATGTCCTGAGCTTCCACTTAATGCTATGAATCAGTGCTGTCTAGCAGATGTTAACAGAGACTTCCTTAGACTGATAGAAATACAACGTTCCCAGAAGTTCCCACGTGCCCAGAATCTCATTGCTAAATAGCTTTATAAAAACACACACTAAGGGGCAATTTTGTTAGTCTATTTCCAAAAATAATCAGAATCACTAAATCTTAGGACTAAAGGCTCAAGATTATAGGCCAACTTGATGTGCCAGAGTTGTATAACCTAAAGGAAAGGTACTGCCATGAGAAGGATGCATGATCCATTCATTGCACTGGAGGTAATCGGTGATTATGTAAATTTTATGTGCACACCAACCTCTTTGCAAAATGTCTTATTATGTCCAACACATTAGAAACCATGAATCAACATAAAAACAATAATCTCCAAAAATAATGAGAAAAAAACTAAATTTGTGCTAGGTTGAATCAGAATTAGATTTTTGGCAAGAATTTTAACTAGAGGAGTGTAACATGAAGAAAAACAAACACAAATGCTATGGCTTGGTGGTTATCCGATAGAATAAGGTTCAGCCTTTTGGTGGGTACATGTCAACACTTTGACCAAGTCTCACTTAAGAAGAATGAAGCATAAGGTCCAGATAAGAGAAAGCAAAAGGAAAACAGTTCTGAAGGAGCATGACCTCCTTAAAATTGTGAGGTAGGTGACTGTTTAGGGGTGAGAGAGAGAGCCACACCTGAATAAAGCTTGCCTAATTTGGACAGAAGTTGTCTATCTGGTATATACATTCTAAGTTTTTGAACTTCAGTTTCTTCTTCTGTAAAATACTTCTGTAAAACACACACGCTCTCTAGTGTTTTTGTATGATAGGCAACTGAGATGGTCCATGAGAAATAATATGAAAATTAGGGAAAACACTAGTTATAGAACTGGGGGGCAGAAGTATAATGTCTGTGTTTTAGTGAGAATTATGTAATGTTGGAGAGCACTGTTAAGTGCCAGTACAACGAACTCTAATAAAATGAAATACTATTTACCTGAGTTTTCTGTTTCTAATGCATCAAGATTGTGAACAAAATATAATGATTGAATTTCCAATATTTTATTGGCCTGCAAACAAATTTTATATTTATCTCAATTCATTTTAAATGTGGAAGATCATCACCATTTTTATATTATTTTCTGACACTTTTAAAAAGGTACTAATGGTCTGGGCACAGTGTCTCATGAGCTCATGACTATAGTTCCAGCACTTTGGGAGGCGGAGGCAGGCGGATCCCTTAGCTCAGCAGACCAGCCTTTCTCTATGAAAAATTAAAAAAAAAAAAAAAAAAAGTTGGGTGTTCGTCCTGTAGTCCCTGCTACTAAGGAGGCTGAGGTTGGAGAACTGCTTGAGCTGGGAGGCAGAGGTTGCGGTGAGCCGTGATTGCGCAACTGTCTCAAAAAAGGAAGGAAAAAAAGAAAGAAAAAAATACTAACGGTAAAATATCAAAAATTGTTAATGAAATTTACAAAGCATCAACAATTATTAAATTAAATTAACAAAGAAATTAATGTGGCAATTAAATTAACAAGTAAAGGATCTACAATTATTGAAAGATACTGTTTATTTAAAAAATTAAATATGGGTGAACAAACAGCTCTGAAATTAACTGCCAATTAAACATCTAAAATGACGAAATAGAGATTTCACTCCTCTTGTCTATTTAAGTCTAATGTGTGTGTGTAAGAGAGAGAGAACAATTAGGCTTGACCTCCTCTTTATTGAGGTGCAGTGGCCTGTTTGCCATCTGTCATGCCCCAGATTACAGTTTATCAGCTGAATCAATTAGTTCATACAACAGAATTTATTGCCACCCTCAGTTTTATTTTCTTACACGATCTCTTGAAAGGAATACTGTTTTACATAAACAAACCTCTTTCGTGAGCAAATATCAAAATGTATACATTTGCTTTTTACACTGGGGGGAAAAACTTCATACATAGCACACCATTATTTGTGTTTGGTGTTTTGTTTGCCACAAAGCAGCAATCATAAATGACAGCCGGTAGAGGACAGAGACTGAGCCTTTAATAATATTGTTTTGGGAATACATCACCTAGCATTGAAAATGTCATATAAAATTCATATCCATAGCTGTTTACGGAGGGAAGAAAGAACAGTTATACCTTGCAATGCTAGCACAATTCTCCAAAACATTGAGAAAAATGCCGCATATTCTGTCTTTTTTTCACACTTATTTTTGGTATCCAGAGCTATGTTTCAGGGTTATATTGATTTTCATTCTGGCTGTGGTTGATTAATGTTTCAGGAAGTAGTCAGGTGCATTAGTGTAGACCTGAATAGAAATATCAGTGCACTTTCTCAAGTCAAAGTAGGGTGGGGGGATGCGGCAAAACCAGCCCACCTACTGATTTCATCTGATAATGTGTCCACACGATAAAATGAATCTCTAAAATTGACAGCCACACAGACTGGTTAACAGGAAGCTTGACACACTTTTCTATGCTTGCTATTGTTATTAACAACCTGTCAGCAACTTCTAGCAACCAATAAAATGTTAGTGTTTTGTGAGAATATTAGTGATCTTTTTTTTTTTAAATTTAATCCCTAAGTATGTTCACCTTATAAATTTACTTCCCAGAAGGTACATTCTTTAGTAATTGTTTTTCCTTGATAAGGATTTCTGACTCATTATAGGAAAACTGCAAATATAATAGTTAAGGAATGATTCCACTGTAGTAACATTTTTCATCCCGAACCTATTCCCTGGTTGATAAATTGCTCATCAGTTTAATGTTTTCTATTTGCTCCTTTGCCAACTGCATTTTTCTATTTTGATAGCTAATTTTCCACCATCCACAATTCTCTTTTTCATATCAGGTGGCTTTTTCAT
The DNA here is from genome assembly GCF_009828535.3 of Hylobates moloch. Classification (NCBI taxonomy): domain Eukaryota; kingdom Metazoa; phylum Chordata; class Mammalia; order Primates; family Hylobatidae; genus Hylobates; species Hylobates moloch. Next base: position 44,777,265 of record NW_026652288.1, read on the forward strand.
TATATGACTCTTACATGATGCTTACAGATTTCTCTGAAACTATTAAAATGTCCAACATATGTCATTCAGATAAACAGTCACACCTAATTATTATGACTTGCAAATTTCCATTAATTTCTGAGAAGGAAACACATTCTGTAGAAATAACAGATAACAATTTAGACTCATTGATTATTATGGGTTTGAAAACATTACATTTTATATAAAGAAATATTAATGATACAGAGAATAAAAATGCATTTAGTAAAACAGACAGGAATCCAATCCAGTTGTAATCAAAAGTTATTTTAGCACTTCGGAAGAAATCAACATTTTTTTGTAATCTTTGGCAGTTTTCACATTTGCTAAAATTATGCAGCTTACAGAGAACATGATTAAAAATCCAACTTAAAGATGTCTTTAATAGTGCCAAAGAATAATAAACTTAAAAAGGTCCAGTAGCCAAATAATAATGAATGAAAAATCTATATGTGTAATAAATGGAGGATGTCCTATATTCAAGGTCAAATGCATATGCTTACCCAACACTTCTTCAGTTTTTTGAAACAATATCACAAGTTACTTTGTACCAACTAATCACCGCTTTGATGAACAGCTTTTTGTTTTCCTAAAATTGCTGAATAACAGTCATTTCTTAATGCTGTCAAAAAATAATAATGTGGCTTCTTATTCACCTCATGTAAATCCAGCCTTAAAGGAATATTCCCTTTTATGTGAAGTCAATTTATTTTCTCTGAAACACCTTTTCAGGATTCCTAAAGTTTCAATCTAGAAGTCTAGACTAATTGCTTTCTTGACATGTTCCAAAACTTTTCACTTTACTGAAATCTCAGTCTTCTTCTTTTATTGGCATTATTTTGTTGTGGTTTATGAAATATCTTCCTCTGAAAGGGATTCAAGGAAAAAAAAAGTGTGTGTTCTAGAATGGGTAAAAATATGTTTATTTTGACTTCCTATTTTATTGCATGGGGATAGAATAAATAAAATTGTCAAAAATAATTACATTGAGGAGATTTGAGTGTTATCGCTTCTGTTCCATTTTTTTAGGTGTTCTGGATGTTGTTTTTTAAATTGAGATAATTGTAGATTCACGTGAAGTTGTAAGAAATAAAGCAAAGTAACACCTGGTACACTTTATCAACCTGACCAGATGGTAATTTTTTTTTTTTTTTTTTTTTTTTTTTTTTTTTTTTTTTTTTTTTTTGTGACAGAGTCTCACTCTGTCGCCCATGCTGGAGTGCAGTGGCGCGATCTTGGCTCACTGCAACCTCCGCCTCCTGAGTTCAAGCGAGTCTCCTGCCTCAGCTTCCCGAGTAGCTGGGACTATAGGCGCCCGCCACTATGCCCAGCTCATTTTTTGTGTTTTTAGTAGAGATGGGGTTTCACTGTGTTAGCCAGGATGGCCTCAATCTCCTGACTTCGTGATCCGCCTGCCTTGGCCTCCCAAAGTGCTGGGATTACAGGCGTGATCCACCACGCCAGTCCCTGATGATAATGTTTTTTATGAAACTATAGTCCTATATAGTATCACAATTAAGATGTGAACATTGATAGCATTCACCAATCTTACTCAGATTTTTCCAGTTTTGATTGTGTATGTGTGGATGTGTGTGTGGATGTGTATTAAATTCTATGCCATTGTATCACCTATGTAGGCACTCATCTCCATCACCACAGTCAAGATATTGAGTACTCCCATCACCACAAATATTCCTCCTATTGCCATTTAATTACCTCTCCCTCAACTCCTCGCCACTAGAAATGTGCCCTCCATTTCTAAAATGTTATTATTTCAAACATTTTATTATATAAGCAGAAGCATACATCATGTAAGCCTTTAGAAGTGGATTTTTTTTTGATTCAGCATAATTTCTTAAAGATTCATCCAAGTTGTTTGTGTATCAATAGGTTGTTCCTTTATATTGCTGGTTAGTAACCCAGGGTGTGTATGTAGTACAGTTTGTCTAACCATTCACCTGTTTAAGAATATCTGAGCTGATACCAGTTGTTTAATATTACAAATAAAGCTGCTTATAATACTTACATACAGATTTTTGTGTGTGTGAACATAGCTTCTTATTTCTCTGGGATAAATGGCCAGGGACGCAAGTGCTGGGTCATATGGTAGCTGTATGTTTAGTTTATTTCAGATTCTACCAAACTGTTTTCAAGAGTGACTGTATTATTTTAAATTCCTATCAGCAGTGTATGAGCAATCCAATGTTTCTTCATCCTTCTCAGCATTTGGTGGTGTCATCACTTTTTACTTTAGCCATTCCGATAGGTGTATAAAGTCTCATTGTGTTTTTATTTTGCATTTCTGTAATTAATTAATGCTGTTAAACATCTTTTCACATGCAACTTGACGTTTGTACGTCCTATCCAGTGATAGCTCCGTTCATGTCTTTTGTCCATTTTTATATTGGATTTTTTCTAATGTTGAATTTTGAGATTTTTTTTTTTTGTATTCTAGATACTGGTCCTGTGTCAGATATTTGGGTTATAACTACATTTTCCCACTCTGTAGATTTTCTGTTTATTCTCTTCACATGGGTATTCACAGATCAAAAAAATCTTTTAAATTTCATGAGTCCCATTTTTTAAATCAAGTTTTCCTTTTAACAGATTATGTTTTTATTCTAAAATCTAAGAACTCTTTGCCTAGTCCCACATCCCAAAGGTTTCCTATTATTTTAAAAAAGATCTAGAGTTTTATGTTTTACAGTTGAATCTGCGTTCCATTTAGAGTTAATTTTTGTATAAAGTGTGAAGTTCAATTTGAAGTTTATTCATTTGCCTACTGTTACAGGAATGTTTTGTGAAAAGGCTAGCTATCCTCAATCAAATTGATTTTTACTGTCAAAAATCAATTGGTTATACCATATGGGTCTATTTTTGGATCTCTAGTCTGCTCAATTGATCTATGTGACTATCCTTTCATCAATAATACACTGTCTTAATTACTATATATGCATACATACATTTATATATATATATATAAAGCTTTAATATTATGGAAAATAATTCCTTCCTCTCACTTTATTCTTCATCACAAGGTTGTTTATTCTGAGATCTGTGCCTCTTCATATAAATTTTAGAATAGCCTTACTGAGATTTTGATAGGAATTGTATTAAACCTGTAAGCCATTTAGGGGAGAATTGATATCTTAAATGAAAATTCATGAACATAATTTATCTCTCCATTCATTTGGTTCTCCTTTGATATCTTCTGTCAGAATTTTGTAATTTTTGTACATATTTGTACACGTTTATATTTTGTATATGTTAAATTACTTCGATTTCAAAAGGAGAATCTGCAAAAATATCTACAATTCTTACAAACTTGATATAAAATCCTAAGCTCCCCACTGACTGAATGGACCCCCTTGTGGTGAAGGGGACCCCATAATAACGTTAAAACCGAGTTCCTCACCATGACAGGATAGCAGGTCAGACACGCCTTGTCTAAATCTCTGTTTTGTGGTTTAGATACAACTTAATGTTAAAAAGCTAAATGGAGATTCTAAGACTAACAAAACAGACTCTTTGTGGCAATACTATACCAAACTATAAACAAAACATAAGGCCGTCTCAGGCAAGGGTTAAGTCACGCATCCCTACACTTAAAGAATGAACTATGTTGTAATTGGCGCAAGGTTTTCTTTGCTCTAGCAGCTAAACAAACACTGTCCTAAGGATAAGCAACATTCAAACAATTAAAACTCACCCAGCTCACAGACACTGACTAACTGATGCCCTGTTCTACCAGTCATAACTATAGGTTTGATTAGAAAAGAAACTGATTTCAGTAACTCTCTTATCATAAGAAAACCACTGTCTGGACTGGTTCTGATGCTGGTGGGTTTATAGATATTGCATACTTGCCTGCCTTTGTGTCCTGAAAAGACATTTTGACATATAGAACCTAATTGCAATACATTTAAATGTTAAGTTTCCACCCCAAAGTGAACATAGTGTGTCACATGCATGTTTGTTCAACACACATGTGAGAGGTCCACCTTCGTGAATATTCATAGTTCCTCCTGTAACCTGTTGAATATGTATGTTTAGCCAACCCATTCAGCATAAAGCTCCCAACCCAACACCTCCTCCTTTGATGTACCTGTCTTGTCTTGGCTGAAGGCACCATTCCTAGCCTGTAGGATGGCCACCTTGCAGGCTATAACGCTTTATCAGAAATAAAGTCTCCTCTCCTTTTCTAAATTTGTAAATTGTGTTTTTTTTAAGTTAACAATACCCAAGTATTTATTTTTATTTGTAGTGATTGTGAATAGTATTGCATTTTTAATTTCTGTTTCCACATGCTCATTGCTAGTGTATTAAAATGCAATTGACATTTATTTGCTAATTTTGCATCCTGCAGCCTTATTATATTCATTTATCAGTGATAGCTATTTTTTTGTAGACGCTTTAAGATTTTTAATGTAGATAATCATTTATCTATAAATAAAGATCAATTTTTAATCATATATAAATCAGTATGACTTTTTTCTTGTTATCATTAAAACTTTCAATACTATGTTGAATAAGAGCAGTGAGAGTAGGTACCCTTGCCTTTTTCCTTATCTTTGGGGAAAACATTGTCATTCATCCTTTAAGTATGCGAATTGTAGATTTTTTTGTGATTCTCTTTTTCAAATTGAAGTAATTTCCCTATATTCCTAACGAGCTGAGAATTTTATCATGAATGAAGTTGGCTTTTGGCAAATTGCTGCTATAACAAACCATAAACTTTTGGCTTAAAAAAAATACAAACACATTACTTTTTAGTTCTAAAATCATGAAGTCCTAAAACAATGTGTTGGAAGGGTTGAGTTCTTTCTGGAAGCTCTGAGAAATCAAGTGTTGCTATTCCTTTTCTGGGTTCCAGGGGCCTTCTGCATTCCTTAGTTCATAGCCTATTCCAACATCTTCAAGACGTGTGATGTAGCATCTTCAAATCTCTTTCTCTGTCCCTCATCCACCTCTGCTTCCATCATCATATTTCGTTTCTTACTCTGATCTTCCTGCTTTCATCTTATAAGAATTTGTGTGATTACACTGGGCCTACTCCAATAATCTAGGATAATCTCTTCATCTCAAAATCCTTAATTTAATCACAACTGCAAAATCCCTTTTGTCATTTAAGATGACCTATTCACAATCTTAGAAATTAGGCCTTGGACATTTTCGGCCATGGGAGGTGAGGGTTGGGGGTGGGGGGTGGCATTATTTTGTCTACAGAATCATATGATTTTTTTTTTCTTTAGCTTGATGATATGGTGAATTACATTAATTGATTTTCAAATGTTGAACCAGTTTTGCACACCTGGGAAAAATCTCACTTTGTCATGATGTATAATCATTTTTATACAGAATTAGATTCTATTTGCTAAAATTTTATTGGGAGCTTTTACTTCTAAGTTGATGAAAAATACTGGTCTATAGTTTTTCATTTGTTTGTTTTTAATTTTTTGGTTAAGTTTTGGTTACAGGATAATAGTAATCTCATAAAATGTGTTGTAAAGTCTTCTCTCATTTTCTAGGATATCATCTATCTTGATGAATGTTCCATGGACATGTGAAAAAAAAATGTATATTCTGCAGTCGGGTGGAGTGTATTATATATGTCAATTAGATCCTATTGGTTGATTTATTGTTCTGCTTATCTATCTCCTTGCTGATTTTGTGTGTAATAGTTCTGTCAGTTGTTGACAAGGGTATGTTGAAGTCCCCAGCTCATCATTTTAGTTCTTTCAGATTTTGCTACACGTATCTGAGACTCTAGTGTGTACACTTGTAGGATTGTTGTCTTCCTTGTGAATTAATCCCTTTATTATTATGTAATATCTCTCCTTATCCCCACTCTAAAGTCTACTATATATTAATATATCCACTTCCTTTTTTAAATTAATGTTGGCATGGAATGTCTTCTTTTTTTTTATTTTCAATATATCTATATCTAGTGAGTTCTTGTAAGCAGCATAAATCTCACTAAAATTAAGTGAATTTCTTGTAAGCAGCATAAATCTGAGTTCTACATTTTGTACTCTGTCAATCCTCTGTCTTTTGACTGTTGCATTTAGTTTATTTATATGTATGGCAGTTATTGATGGGTTAGTATTTAGTCTGCCATTTGACTATTTGTTTTCCATATTTCCTTTGGTTTGCATTCCTCTGTGTTTTCTTACCTTCTCACAGGTTGCTTACTTTTTCTAGAATTACATCTTGATTTGTTGATAGTATTTTTGAGTGTACAGTAAGTCTTCGTTTAGCATCATTAGTAGGTTCTTGAAAATCACTACTTCAAGTGTAACAAAACAATTTTAACAAAACCAATTTTGCTACAGGTTAATTGAGTTAAATGAGTGAAGTTTCTATGGCATATATCTGGTGATGTCACCATCACCAAACTTCTAAATAAAGACCATAGCACTTTTACTATTAAATATTGAAATAAATGTGAGCTATACATATTTCAAAAATTTTAATGAAAACATAATTATTTGCCCATTTTTTGGCTCATCAGTGAGTGAATGGGGTCATACTGATGGTAGATTAAATCAAGGAATAAATGTTTGCAAAGTGAAAATTGCAGAAAGCATGTCCTACCACCACACAGTTTAAAATCAAACAATAACTTATCTGGCAGTGCACTTTTTTATCCCACTGTTTATCATTGTGCATTTGAATGATTATGGTATACTTCATGAATTTTTGTTTTGCAATAATTTGTATTAATTAATTAAGTAATTCCAAAAAACTTATTTCAGGTGTGAGTCACAGTTGGCCAGAGTCTATCCCATAAGTTCAGGCTGAAAGGTGGTAACCAACCCTGGAGAGAACATTCTTCCCTTGAAGGACACACTCACACACATCCCCAGGTAGCACAATGTAGACATGCCAATTAACCTAATGTGCACAGCTTTGGGATGTGAAAGGAAACAGGAGTGCATGGGGAAAATCCATTCAGATAGTGGCTCCAGTTAGAATATAGTTCTTTTTTCTCATCTACATTACAATAAAACAACACTGAACAAAACTATGTCATTCAAGGACCTGCTGTATCTGTATACTTTTCAAAATGATTGCTCTTTAAATGTATAAATATATGGCTTATAAGAGTGTATTGATATTAACATTTTACCCATATAGGTAAAATGTGGACATCCCCTTCTCATTTAAGTTCTGTTATCTTCCCCACTTTTAAATATGACTGTCTTGGCTGGGCGCGGTGGCTCATGCCTGTAATCCCAGCACTTTGGGAGGTCGAGGCAGACAGATACCTGAGGTCAGGAGCATGAGACCAGCCTGGTCAACATGGTGAAATCCTGTGTCTACTAAAAATTAAAAAAAAAAAATTAGCTGAGTATGGTGGTGCATGCCTGTAGTCCCAAATACCTGGAAGGCTGAAGCAGGAGAATCAACTGAACCTGGGTGGCAGAGATTGCAGTGAGCTGAGATTGAAACACTGTACTCCAGCTTGGGCAACAGAATGAGACTCCGTCTAAAAACAAACAAAAATTATTGTCCTGAATATCAGAAAGTGGCATAATTTTTGTTTCAATCAGGAGACGTGATTTATAAATCTGAGGAAAAGAATAGCAGTGGTATACACCCTTATTTCTGCCCTTCATGTTGTTCCTTTTTTTTTTTCTGTTGCTCTAAATTTCCTTATCAAATAATTTCAACATCTGTTTTATCTCAGCATAGGTGTCAGTTCTCTTTTCCATTCAAAATGTGATTTTCTTGGCTCTTAGTATTGAGGTACATCAACAGGACTTGTTTTCTGATCAGGACCTTACTGATCAAAACAGGACATACTAAAGATACCTGCTGAGTGAGCCGAGATTGCGCCACTGCACTCCAACCTGGGCGACAGAGCGAGACTCTGTCTCAAAAAAAAAAAAAAAAAAAAAAAAAAGATACCTGCTGAAACCAGCAGATGTCAAAGAAAGCAACCTCTAGTTGCCCTCAATGCTCATTAGCATACACTCTTACCAGCGCCATGACAGTTTGCAAATGACATGGTAACTAGGCAGAAATTACTGTATATGGTTCTGAGGACTCCCACATCCTTTTTTTCTAGAATATTCTGAATAACATGCCCCTTTGTTAGGATATAATAAAGAGTGGGTATAATATAGTTAGCCAGCAATCCACTGGGGCTGCTGCTCTGAACTGCTGCTATTGCTGTACACTGCTGCTGCTGCTGCTGTGGGCTGCTGGGCTACGGAGCAGCCACTTTGCTTTACCCTGATACCGTGAGCCGCTCTCCCTACGGGACAGCCCTGCTCTGTGAGCGGTCATTCTGCTGTCCACTGCTACTCTGGGCCACTCTGCCTATGGGACGGGCCTGCTCTGTGGAGTGGTCGTTCTGCTGTCCAGTGCTACTCTGGACAGCCCTACCTGGGATGAATAGGAAAAACAAGTTTATAGCACCTTCTCCAAATGCAGAGTCTTCAACTTTAATTATATCTTCCTTTGGTGCTTGGAAATTTTACTAGCAATGTCTAAGTGACCGTTTAAAAATTTGCCTTCCTATACGTTGGGTGGATATTTTCAACTTGAAGACCCATGTTTATTTTCAGCACTGGAGTTTTTTTATTGGTCATTTCTTTGTTAACTTTCTCCTATGCAGTATATCTTTTCTCTCATACTGAAACTTATTATTGGAATATTGGCTCTCTGTATTGATTGTTTATAAGTTTCTAATTTTCTTTTTCCTCTGAGGTTTACTGTATCTTTATATCCTTATCTTTTTTTCTAAGAACGTTACTCTTGTATTCAAGCCCTTGTATAAACTTTTTCAATTCGGCAACCATATTTTTAACCTGTAAGAATATTCTTTGTTTCCATTTTTTAAAAAATCATTATATTGTTCCTGTAAGCCAATGGTAATATCTTTTGATAAACTTCTCATAAGGTTTTTGTTTAAAAACAAAGTTTTGTTTTTAAATTATTTTCTGTTCCCTGAATTATCTTTATTTTTCTGTGTATGAGTTTTTGTTCATTTTCTTGTCTGTCTTTCATTTTTACTTAGTTGCTCTGCTGAACATGTAATACATGTCTATTTACTATCAAGCTTGCCTATTGTTAACTTGACACGTGAGAGGGGAAATTTTCTTCCATTCACAGTGAGTTCAGGTGTGCTTTTTATTGCTGTTTCCTCAAATGCTGCAATAATAACAAAGAAAACTCCCCACAGGTTTGCTCAGTTCTTCAGTGAAGACATCTACCATTTTGTATCCTGGGGCTATAAACACTAGACAGTATGGTATTTTTCACTTGTGTAGTGTACCAAAAGATACAGCTGTTTCTCTATTAAACTTCAACTAACCCCCCTGTTTTCAGCACCTCTCCTCATCTTAGCCCTGCAACAAACTGCCAAAGAGAAGCCTACAGCCTTTCCTGGGTTTGACCAGGCATTCTGCATTTGTGACATACTGGCATCTTCTTATCTGCCTCATCCATTAGCATTCTACCAGTGTCCAGCTACAGAATTTATTTTATAATCTCTCATCCACTTAGACCCCTTTCTTCTCTTTGCTGTTGTTTCCCTGTTTCTATTATTTCAATGGGCCATTGGGTGTGCAGTTGGGAAATAATGGTATTTAAATGCTTATTCTAAGTCTTCCATCTTAAATTACAAACCTATACATAACATTTAAGTGCTAAATTGCATTTCTTTTAAGATACATTTACCAGCACAGAAAAAAAATCTCTTGAGCATTATAGTTACCAAAAAAATTTCAAGAAAAGAGAGCAGATATCTTGTCTGTGTTATTCTTCTCATGACAATGAAATTACAGCAATAATTTCCCCCAAAGAATTAAAAAGGGACAACAGCCATTGGATTCTCTTAAGTTCCTATAAATATAATATTTTTAAAAGACTCCTTTCTATGACTTTGCACTCATACAAATTAAAATTTTCTGAGTTTCTGAATATTGCTGATTTTATTGTGTTGATATTATTGTGATCTTAATGTACTGATTTTCCTGATTCTATTTTGGCTACATAAAAAAAACTGTTATTTTAAAAACCTGAAGCATGTAAAAGAATGTCACATTAAATAATTCAAATGATGTGTTTGAATACCATGCCTGTATGTATATATGAAGCATGGTGCATAAGAAAATGATAACATCATTATGTATATGTGTATACATATAGTGTATGTGTGTGTGTGTTTGTAAATATATATAATTTAGCTAGACTCCAGAATGATTCTTCTCTTTGATCTGTTATTAAGAGTTTCACTTGGGCAAGGGATTTTATTTCCCTGGTTTTTAATTCTCCACCTGAGAAAACAGGGCCCATGCTAGATAAATGTATATTTTCCCTAGGATTTTACATTTATATAGTTTATGTTTTGGTCTATGGATGCAACTTTTGTTTGGAACATCAGCAGTGAAGTTGAAGAATTTCTACTTTCAGTGATCTATCATATTTGTGAATTTTTGAATATCAATAATTTTTTAGTTACTGAACTATTTAATTCAATAAATGCTATTGAATCTTTATTTCTGTCAAATCACTGAATTTATTTTACCAAGCAAGCTAAAGCTATTTTAGGGACCATCTCAATACACAGATCAAATACATTGGGAACCACATATATTAAGAATGTGCATGCATGTGCTAAAACTACTGTGAAATTTATATACAAAGAAAAATTAAAGTATTTATTAGATTGGTGCAAAAGTAATTGTGATTCTTGCCATTGCTTTTAATGGGAAAAAAAACAGCAGTTACTTTTGCACCAACCCAATATTTGGCAGGACCATGTGTGATAGATACTCGAAGGTACCTCCTAATGTCCATTCTCTGTATATATGTTTTCTAATTGAACTTGGGCATTTTCCAGAATTATAATGCACCAAGTAAGAATTATTTAACATTCTAAATTCCCATGCAGTTAAATTTGTATAACAGATCTATATCTGGCCAATAATGTATATAAGCTTTAGTCCGGGTGGCACTTTCAAAAAGCTGTTGATATCCTAAGAAAATATATCAGACTTAGGTGGTCCTCTTCTTTTGTCGTTCTCTTTCTTTCTGCATGATAATTATACGTGCTACTTATAGATACAGCAACCATCCTTATAGTGTAAGGTAGCAAGCAATAGAGTAAGGATACTGAAAAAGTCAGATAAAACCACTTTTGGAAACTGATCAAATCATTGAAGTATTCACACCAGCCCCGCAATTCTTATGCCTATTTTGGCATAAGTTATTCTGTTACATGAGAAAAGTTTCCATATGGACAGGTCTCTACAGATTTATCTGCATTATGTGAAGCTGACCATTTTATTTTTAGTTTCTTCATTTTTCAAATACATAAACACATGCTGATTTAATAGCATATGAATAGTATAACAATATTAAAATCATCTGTGTATTATTGTAAATGAGGGCAGTTGGATTATGTGTGTATATGTATATACGTGTGTGTATACGTACACACACACACGCATATATACTATGCAAATTCAAATAACATCAATTTTTTAAGTCTTCTCAGAGAGGTGACATGCACTTGCTAGAAGGTGTGATTTCTAAATATAGACAACAGTATTACTGAATTAGTGTAATTCACAGACAGCTTTAGGAAAAAGAAAACTAGCCATCTAATTACCGTATAACTTGACCTGAGGGAATAAGGAGAAGTTTGTTAGGTGTTCCAAATATGAAAAGATATTTAAAGCAGAAGGATCACCATGTCCAAATATATAGAGAAATAGAATTGCTTACTGTGTTTAAGGCATGTGACACAAATCAGTCTTTCCTAGTAATCTATGAGGACTTGTGATTTTGTAAATCAGATTTATGTGTAACATTTAGCACTGTGTGTAGTACATAAGAAGCACCTTCAAAATATTTATTAAATAAATAAGTGGATAAATAAATTCATAAAATTTCCATATGGTTTGGATGTGAGAGGGAAGAAAAAGACAGAGACTATATTTATCTTTGTTTAATGATTTTTTTTTTTTACCTGGTTGTAACCCTCAAAACCAGGCTCTTACTATTTAACATAAAAATAATTATCTTAGGAAGGCAATGTTTCTGTGAAAGAGAAAACAATATACCTATATACATCAAATATTAATGAATGGGTATAATTTTTAGGGGTTTACTAAACATTTAATATGTACCATGTCAGACATAGAATTTGAAAAACAACTGCTAGGTAATGGCTGTATGCCTCAGAAAATTAATCAAGATTTCAGCATTTTATGAGTTTTAGTAATTTGGTATATAAAGATATATAAATTTAAAACATATTTCCAGAAGAGTTTGGTTCATAAAATTACATTTAAGAAATGCATGTGACTAGTACCAGGTCAGATGAATTATTTAAAACAAATAATTTAGAGATTTAAACTTTCTTAATTTATATAAATATTTCCTGTAAGATAACATACATTCTTAAAAATTAAATCTGTCTGTCTAGCCAATCTCCATTTCATTCTGAAATATAGCTCACTTTTACATAAAGTCATAAAAATTGCATTCCTCCAATTTCAGTTGGTAATCAACTGTGACATTAAATGGCATAAATCTTTGTTCAATTCATTTCCTGCTTCTTCAAAGAAAATGAAAATAAAATACATCTAAAATGGCGATTATAGCAAGCACAAGAGATTCTAACTTTTGTTGCTAAGTTCTTGAAAGTTTCTACCTGGATTTAACTTCTCTTTCCATGTTATCTATAGCAATAAAGGAAAACTTACTTTATTCTTGAAATAAAATGATAGTTTAAACTTAAAATTTTTATTATTTCAGATCAATTTGAAAGGCATCATTCAAACATAGTCCTGTGTTTTTTGGAGCAAACTTCAGGCAAAGCCTTTAAACGTTACAGCCTAATGTGAGGGTAGCTGGGCAGCCGGAGGAGACGTGTTCAAGCCAGAGATTCTCCCGAGACGGGCTTGTTCTATTGCATTGGGCACATTCCTAAACCTCTCTGTGCCTAAAGTTTTTCTTACCCAGGAAAGTTCAACGATATTATCATATCTACCACTTGGAAGGGATAATCTGTAGACTTAAGGCTTAAAGAGTATTTTTGAATCAGAAAGATTTTTAAAGTCATAAATTTGGGGGCAGGTTTTTATGAAGAAAAATTTCAAACCTACAAAAGTAGATAAAAGAGTATAATTAAATCCCTAATGCCCTTGTTAAAGGTTCAACGATTATCAATATTTCTCTTCTTCTACTCATTATTAAAGTGTCTATACTAAAAATGTAAGATAAATCTCAGAACTTGAATAATTTCACTTTATTTATTTCATTTAACATATGTTTTTAAAGTGGGCATCTTATTACCAAAGCACTGTACTTACATCACACATACATATATTTACACCACCACCACCAATAACAAGAAATGTTTAAAATAATCATATATCCAGTTTATATTAAAATATCACCTATTATCTCAAGCATGTCCCTTTTAGAATTTAAAGTAAGATTTGAATGAAATTTATTGATTACTTAGTTATTAAAATCTTTTAAGTCTCTTTCAACTAAGACTTTTCCTCCCCTTTTAATGCCATTAATTTGTTGAAGAAATACAGTGTTTTAATAAAGTTTTGTGTATTATAATAATATTTCTCTCTTAAAATGTAGTGGTATATTTTAAATCTAATTTTCCAATCCTAAAAAGTCTTTAAATGCCAATGATACTAGCAACATGAATTCTTAGCTTATGAATCTAGCTTGGAAATGCTCACTAGGATATGAGCTTACCTGTAGCTCAAAGCCTTCTCCAATTCCACCCCATCATGTCGGTATCTTATTATTTTTTAGACACTCAGGGAAGGGATCGCAGCAATGGAGGGAAAAAAAAAACAAATTCTCAGAAATGAAAATCTTCTCTTATTTAATTCTATCCTTCTAAACAGAACTTTATCATCATGCTTAGAGCTAGTTCTGACTACTTGTACATGCTGTGGATGAAAGACTGACAAGTACACTCTGATCAGTCAAGATGGTGCATTATTCCATGATGTACTAGGACTTGGGTGAAGATTTGGAGTAGAATGGCTGTGCTGCTAACTCTGTTTTGCAATCTACCATATGAACTTCAGGGAAGAAGTATTCATGCCTCTAGATTCAGAGTCTTTATGAAGACAGAATTTATTTATCCTTTGCTCTACCCTCTTTCCATTGGATATTAAAGCTATCTATCTAAGCCAGATGGAAAAGCATACCCCATGCCATCTCTTCCATCCCCTTCTATTTCCTTATCCCAGATTCCCTTGCATTAATAGCCTCTCCGAAAAAAATGGAAGAAGCAAGACTTTCTTTTTGTTATCTATAAAAGACCCCATACATGTGATAACCTCTGGGTTATCACTGACCTAATTGACCTTCTTTTTAGCAACCAGAATGTTGTCTGGGCTCCACTGGAAGACCCAATAATGAGCACTTGATGGTATTAGGTGAACAAGAAGAAACACATAGAATGAAATGTGAAGCAAAAATACATTCATAATTTGGATTGGCTAGAAGTGGCATTTCAAATAAGTGGGAAAACATTGTCGTCACCTTTTAAAAAAATAATGATAACAATAAACTTCACTCTTTACATTAGGATTAACTTCAGACACCAAATATTTGCATAGAAGAATAAAACCATGTTTTAGATTTACCAAAAAATATTTTAAATTTCAGCTATAAAACAATTTAAAAGTCCTACAAAAAAAAGCATACATGCCAGGTTTGGAAACATATTTCTACTCATTTTACAGAGAAAGAGCCATTTTTCATAATATATAAAGAGCTACAATACAACAATGAGAAAAATTCATAATGATAGAAGAATGAGCATAAGCTGCAATGAGATTTCTCAGGGGAGAAAATGCAAAGAAATCTTAAAGGATGAGAAATGTTCATTTCACTCATTATAAAATATATACTAAGGTTACACTAAGATTATGTTTTTTTCTATTTTCAAATTGATAAAGATGAAAAAGTGAGTACATAATGGGTTGACAAAGACTGGGTAAAACAGACCTTTGTTTACATTATTAGGGTATGAGACACAGCGAAACCTGGAAACAGTCTAAATGTCTATCAATTGGAAAATGGTTAAATAAATCTGGTGCATCAATGTAATAAAAATGTATGTAGTTGGTTAAAAAATATAAGAAAGCTTCTCATGTAATGATTTCTAAGATACATTGTGATGTTAAAAAAACTGTCCAACAGTGTGTATAATATGCTATCAAGTATGCAAAAAAGGAGGGTGTGTGCATGAGTTTGGATGCACATTTGGTTATATAACAAATCTTTATGTAGAAAGTAGCCACCGAAAATGATAACATAAGTTGCCCTTAAGGAAAGAAAGTGTAAAATTGTAGATCAGGTATTTTAAATAATATGTTTTTCACTGTTGTTCTTCTACATCTTTTGAATTTTGAACTATGTTAATGTATTGCATCCATAAAAATTACTAATTAAAAACTTTAAAGTTTCAAAAAATACAATGTATGGAAAATGCAATGTACTAGCAGTCAGAATTTTTTAAATCACATTAGAAATTTGTTTACTCAAGTATATTCATTTACTCTTCTGCCTCCCTCTTCTACATTTAAAGGACATTAAGATTACATGGGGCTCACTCAGATAAAATAAGATAATGACCTGATTGTAAGGTTAGCTTGATTATCTGCAACCCTAATTCTCTCTTTTCATATAACGATGTCTTCACAGGTTCCAGGGATGAGGATGTAGATATCTTGATAAGGCCATCATTCTGCCATCCACAACAGGCAACCGTAGGAAATGCCTCCACTTTCCTCATGTGTTTTATGTGTATATAACAACCTTAAAAGCAATTTATCCTTGAGCTCGTTTGCTATACAGAAGTATGAATGATACTATTAAATAATGTATGGTTAAGAGTCAAAGAGGTGCAGCTACTAAGACGAGATACGTCTGTCATCGTCCAGACATGTGACTTTGAGGCATTTCCCTCAAATTTCTTAACTTTGATTTCTTACCTTTTAATATGACAACAAAAATATATACTTTGTGATGATCTTCTGAGAGTTAAGTGAAATAATGTATATAAAGCTCAAAAGACACAGTGGTGAGACTATTTCAACAACATAAATTAATCTTAAAGTTTAATGTTGAATAAAAATGGTAGAAAACATATATTACCATTTTTGTAAATTTGTAAGTCAAAACTTTCATGTTTAGAGA
The DNA here is from genome assembly GCF_009828535.3 of Hylobates moloch. NCBI lineage: Eukaryota > Metazoa > Chordata > Mammalia > Primates > Hylobatidae > Hylobates > Hylobates moloch. The sequence continues at coordinate 44,793,483 of NW_026652288.1, forward strand.
GCCACATCTACATGGTGAAACTATACAAAAATCTAGGAAATATAAATTCAAAACTTAGACTCATGATTGCTGCTGGGGTTGCATGGAAGAGAGATACATACAGAAGCATATAAGCATTTTCATGTATTGAAAATATTCTAATTCTTAAGTCATAAGTGAATTCACAAAGGATAAAATTATAATTTTATTATTATAGTTTCAAACATATAAACAGGTTATCAATATCTATCTATCCTGTGTTCATCAAATGTTATATAATAAATATATAATTAGTAAATTTCCCATGATTGAAACGGATAATAAAAATAGCCTGTTAGAAGAAAAATGTCCACTTATTATGAAAAATAATCACTGTATTATATTCCCAACACATAAATAATCTGTTCATTATTTAAATGTAATGAGAATAAGCTCCTCTGATATAATAACAGTAGGAAATTAAATAATATCAAATATTCTTAGAGAAATATTGATTCCATTCATTGAAATCTTCTCAATTAACTTTTTTATTAAATTATCAATACTCCTCTTGATTCTAATTTCCTCTCTTGAATTGGATCCTACAGTCCAGTTCACTCCTGGCAAATTTTATTGGGTTTACCCCACAGTAAATCTTGGCAAGTGGACTCAGCTTACACTTCAAATGAGGAAAAGAAAAATGAACCTGAAGAAAATTGACATGCATCCTTCAATTGACTTTGAAACAACCACAGAGCATTTTAAAAATCATGTTTACGACTATTTATCCTAGTAGAAACGTAGAAAGAAAATGTTCTTTACACTAAAAGGGGATAAAAAAAAAAAAAAAAACAAACCTGGCTCCAAGGAAACATACAGATTAAAAGCTTCTTATCAATAAAAGAGATCTAATTACTATTGTCAGGATTGTCTTTTATGTAGCACCTCAGCACTCAAGAGAGGATACCATCTGGGCAGATTTCAGTTAGATGGTGAAGGTAACCTAGCAGAAATGTCAGCAATAAAAACGGCTTTCTCAAATCTTTCAGATTCAACAATCTAGCATAAATTTACTCAGAGTTATTAAGGAAACCATTGAATTTCATTTGTTAATCCTTGAAAAGTTTAGTCCTGAAATCCACAAATTGTTTGAAGTCTATTCTGTAATCTGATTTGTATTACACAACCTTAATCGAACCACAGTTATGATTTTTGATGGTGTGATGAAATAAGAATAGTGCAACTCTCTATGATGTTTGAAGGATCATGTATCTTTAGCGCCTCAATTCTTTTTTATAAGGTTCTTGGTTTGCCAGTGAACTGAAATCTGTAAGACTGCATTAAAGCAGTTAAATAGATACGCTTTACACAGTGAAATGTGTCGCGGGTGTACTAGTTTCCATTAAGTCTTCCTCCAGTATAAAAATACTGTGAGATAATTCTACCATATGAAGTTCACCAATTTTATTACCAATAAAAAGACCCTCTTTATGGAATTATTCCATCTCCTTTCCTTTTGGAATAAATCAGAGCTTGATTTGAAAGTAGGCCAATGATACTTTGTAAAGTCAAGTTGGGATCAGAATAGGATTTGTGAATATGTGGGAAAGCCAAATATCCTTAGCATAACATTCTAACATAATTCATGTGCACAGAAAAGAGAAAGAGATTTCTTCCCTTTAAACTCATTTGGGAAAGACCTATTTTCAAGCTTTGACTTTCTTATCTTCCTGTAGGAAAAAAAATGTCCACTCTTCTCTCCTTATATAGTTTTTCAAAAAAGATGAACTTTTCCCAAAATAAAGCATTTTCTCTTCGAGCATTCTATCATTGAATCTTGATGCTCATTAAATCTGTTCATCAAGAATAATCCAAATATGAATTCCAAAAATGATCCCCATACAAAACTACTTACTGCTATTCATAAACTGTAAGTGCAATGACCTGCCTGACTCTCTTGTCTTTCTTTATACTTACTCAGCTTTTTCCTTTACCCTTTGCCTTCAGGTTGAGTTTCATTATGGCTTTGGATTAGCTGTGTTCAGTCAATACATGCAAGGAGGTTTTTTCAATATTAAGCAGACTTAAGTAAAAGTAAACATAAGTCATGTCTTAATGTCAGAAGCATGCCCTGTTCCTACATTGTACAGCAATGCATGGGAGACAAGGCTCCCACATTACTAGTCCTCCTCACTAAATTTCTACCTTGATCTCCCATATACAGCATGGGACCTCACTCCCTGTTCCACATATTCCTAGAATTACATCTTGTCATTCTCTGTAATTCCTGCTTGCACAAGCTGCTTTGTCTTTGTTGTACTGTTTTACCTGCTAGGACATCTACTCGTTGCTTCTTTTTAAGTCAGAACACACCTACTGCTATGACTCAGTATGGAACTGGTGTGAATCACTAAATCATCTGTCATACCTCTGTGAATATCAGTAGGTAAATTGAACTTAATGTATAGCTGACTCTAGTAAGCATCACTATTTTCCTAATATCTGACTCCCGTAATCTGGCCTATCCTACTACTGACAGCTTCGAAGCACATTTCTGAAAAATACTGAGTTTTTATATTCAATTTTCCAGATAATTGACTAACTTTTCGATTTTAATATTTAAGTCTATTGATGAAAACAACATTGTTATGAACAATCCCTGTGGATTAAAGGATAACTTTTATCTAATATTTATTCAGAAATACTTAAATGTTTCCATCTAAACTGAACACTCTGTCATGGGGAAAAGAGTTGGGGATTAATGGTGACAGCTAGAAAATCTTTAGAATACAGACTGCAATCGAAAAGTTTCCCTTTCTGTTTTTCTTCAGTGCTAACTGAAGTTTATGAGTAGCATTAAAGAGTGTTATGCTAGTTTCAGCACAATGGGTTAGGCAGATAAATCTAACTTCAAATTCAATCATCATCACTTCTCTATATCTACCTGTATCGATCTATCTATCTATTATCTATCTATCTATCTATCTATCTATCTATCTATCTATCTATCTATCATCTATCTATCTATATTTTCATTAATGTTAAGTGTTCAATGCTGCTCATGCTAATCACACCCAAGAAAATCTAGTTTATACCTCTTATTTCACAAATGACAAAAGTGTAATAACCTGACCAAGGTCATAGGCCTGGCTCATTAGTGGCAATCCGCAGGTCTATCTGCCCTTCACAAATTTATAGAGCTAGAGTGATAACTGCCCCATTAATGCATCAAGAGGATAATGAAATCTTTTCCGTTTTGATGTAGTTTCCTTAAATTTGCCTTACTGATAATTATTTAATATAAAAGAGGTTTCTTAGTATTTTCGGTATTTTTAGGTAACTTATTGAATTATTACACAGCAGTTTGGCTTTTGAAAAGTCTAATTTGTATTCCTTCTACACATATAAGGAAGGTAACAATTATACAAAATTTTTAAACATATGAAAATAACTGTCATATATTATTCTCATTTAATATGTGAACATATTGAGACTTGACAAAGTAGAGTGATTCATTTCAAATTTATAGAAAGTTCTAAACTTACACAAAAGTAGAATAAAATGAATGAGTATACAAATCATCTTGATCCAACAACTATTAAATTATAGCTAATCTTTTTCATATTATATCATTTCAATCTTCCCAAATTATTTTGCAGTGCATCCCAGAACTTCATTTATTTGCCAGTGTGTGTACATTACTACTGAGTTGGTCATTCTTTCCAGGCTTTTCTGTAATTAAAGTTTAAAAATATATAATTTTGTTAAGATATAGGGTGAATTCACAATTCTGCTAATTTCAAATGATCATTTCAGGGTGTTTTACTTAACTGGTATATGTTTTTGGTTATATTTGATATTCTAGATTTCAACCATTTCAACTTTTTCTGACTCTTCTAAAAATATCTTACTGTTTACTTATCTTGGCTTTGTTACAGAGTTCAGAATTGGGATTCTTACTGTTGTAAAATTCTTCCTACCACTCCATGTACTATAAGAAATACAGCATCTTGATACTTGCGAGAAATAAAATGTATTCAAATAGGAAGAGAGGAAGTCAAATTGTCTCTGTTTGTAGACGATGTGATTGTATATTTAGAAAACTCCATCATCTTAGCCCCAAATCTCCTTAAGCTGATAAGCAATTTCAGCAAAGTTTCAGAATACAAAATCAATGTGCAAAAATCACAAGCATTCCTATACACCAATAATGGACAGAGAGCCAAATCATGAGTGAACTCCTATTCACAATTGTTACAAAGAGAATAAAATACCTAGGTACACAACTTACAAGGGATGTGAAGGACCTCTTCGAGAAGAACAGAGGCCTCAGAAATAACACCACACATGTACAACCATCTGATCTTTGACAAACTGGACAAAAACAAGCAATGGGGAATGGGTTCCCTATTTAATAAATGGTGTTGGGAAAACTGGCTAGCCATGTGCAAAAAACTGAAACTGGACTCCTTCCTTATACCCTATACAAAAATTAACTCAAGGTAGATTAAAGACTTAAACATAAGACCTAAAACCATAAAAACCCTAGAAGAAAACCTAGGCAATACCATTCAGGACATAGGCATAGGCAAAGTCTTCATGACTAAAACATCAAAAGCAATGGCAACAAAAGCCAAAATTGAAAAATGGGATTTAATTAAACTAAAGAGCTTCTGCGCAGCAAAAGAAATTATCATCAGAGTGAACAGGCAACCTACAGAATGGGAGAAAATTTTTGCAATCTATCCATCTGACAAAGGGCTAATCTACAAGGAACTTAAACAAATTTACAAGAAAAAAACTATCAAAAAGTGGGCAAAAGATATGAACAGACACTTTTCAAAAGAAAACATTTATGTGGCCAAGAAATATGAAAAAAAGCTCATCATCACTGGTCATTAGAGAAATGCAAATCAAAACCACAATGAGATACCATCTCATGCCAGTTAGAATGGCGAGCAATAAAAAGTCTGGAAACAACAGATGCTGGAGAGGATGTGGAGAAATGGGAATGCTTTTATACGTTGGTGGGAGTGTAAATAACTTCAACCATTGTGGAAGACAGCGTGGAGATTCATCAAGGATCTAGAATGAGAAACACCATTGACCTGGCAATCCATTACTAGGTATAGATCCAAAGGATTATAAATCATTCTACTATAAAGATACATGCACATGTATGTTTATTGCAACACTATTCATAATAACAAAGACTTGGAACCAACCCAAATGCCCATCAATGATAGATTGGATAAAGAAAATGTGGCACATATCAACCATGGAATACTGTGCAGCCATATAAAAGAATGAGTTCATGTTCTTTGCAGGGACATGAATGAAGCTGAAAACCATCATTCTCAGTTAGTTTGCTAACACAAGAACAGAAAACCAAACACTGCATGTTCTCACTCATAAGTGGGAGGTGAACAATGAGAACACACGGACACAGGGAGGGAAACATCATGCACTGGGGCCTGTCGGGTTGAGGGGCTAGGGGAGGGACAGCATTAGGAGAAATACCTAATGTATGTGACAGGTTGATGGGTGCAGCAAGCCACCATGGCACATGTATACCTATGTAACAAACCTGCATGTTCTGCACATGTATCCCAGAACTTAAAGTATAATAATAATAATAAAAAGAAATACAACAAAATCCTATATGCCCATTGCTCATTAGGGAATACTAGGAAAATTCCCCGTGTTATGCCTGATAGTGTTTATGATACATTCTAGTAAATCCTGATAGATGAGTCAGAGCCTGGGTCAAGTCATGCAAAATACTTTCCCTGTTGATTTACTAAAAATTCTTTTGTTGTGCCATTCTGAACTATAACAGTTATGATTCAAGAGTAGAAGGGAGTATTGTCTAAAACATCTTAGCTGTACTTTGTCTCCGCAGTTATTACATTTCCCATATGAAATAGCTTTTCCTGACATGGGTTACCTGGGTTTGTAGCCAGAGTCATATGCAGATGAAAAAATCACATATTTATTTATAAAACTTTGTGAATAAAATAATAATATCTGTCTTTTTACTATGTTCAATCTATATAGAATATATTTATGTAAAGAAGAGATGAGAGTAAAAAAAGGCAGGAGACACGGTTTCCTAGAAAGCGTGGAAGATTAAATGTGGAAGAGACTGAAGTGATTATTATTGTTCAGTATTTCTGATACCGGGTTATACATGAAATCACCTGGGAAGCTTAATAGATTAAACTCTGTGCTTGGGCTCTACTTTCAGAGGCTCAGACTTACTTTATTTGGAGTAAGATGTAGATTTTTTTTTAAAGCTCTTCGGGTAAATTTAATGGGCATCCAGTCTTGAGAACCTATGATGCACTCTAAGCTCCTCCTAAGATAACTGAAGCCCAAAGAAGCACACATTGCTGGTTAATGGCAGAGTTGGTCTTACACACGAGCGCGTATGTATCATATATCTGTATGACATGTGACCTTTTGGTGCCTTTTTAAATTCTTTGCTTGGTAAATCATATTTTTCCTCTTGTATCACTGTTCATGTGTAGTCACCATGTGTATTAGGTACTCATGCAATGAGTCAGGAGGCATTTCCAGGAAGAAGCAGACATCTTGGCAATAGTTCTTTGGACACTTTTTACTGGCAGTCCTGCCTATCAGGCTGTGTGTAGGCAGGGTTGTTCATGGAAACAGCTTCAGAGGATAACCAGCTACTACTAATCAGGATGTTTTTTACATTGATAAAAGGCTTTGTACTTCTAAGTCTTCACTACATCTCCTGGAACTATATTAGCTCCAGTTAACTTACTGCATGTAATAATATCCAAAGGAAATGACAATCTGTAAGAAATTATAGCATTTGCAGCAGGGATTTTCACAGCTTGCAAAAGAAGGAAAATAGCACAAACCTGCTCATTTATTGTGGGATTTTTTCCTCTTTATTTTTCTATTCATTCTTGTTGTGCTTGAATATTTTAATATTGTGCTGTCTAAAGCGCAGGGTATATATTTATCATCTTGCTAGCCTGAAATATACATGCTGCAAATACTGCAATACCTTTCACTAAGAAGTCACTTAATTTCAGCAAACCTTCACCTTGAGAGTTTTCTAGAATTATCTGGAGAATTATTGACATATTATCTATGAGAGAACCTCACAGTTTCAGTCTATGACTATAATTTTTATTTAGTCACACAATTGAAGTAAATAGCAGCAATGTCTCTTTTGTAAAATCAGAAATGATATTTTCATTAGCTACTCAATCAAATGTAACAAAACAAAATTCAAACTTTATGTCTAATTGCTTAAGAAAAATTATGATTTGAGATCATATTGTACAATGGCCAAGAGAAAAATAGTTTAGTAAAACCAAGGTCATCCTTTGCACTAAATCTGATGGGTAAATTTCATCTTTCCTAGATAGCACTGTATTCTAGGGCCGTGGTTTTTATAAATTCTGTGTGCCTTTGATTTTCCTGAAGATTTAATTTAAAAGCTTATTTTAATTCAGTAGTTTCAGGGAGAATCCCGAGATTTTGCATTTCTAGTAAGCTCCAAAATATTCCCTGCACTGCTTGTACATGGCACCTTCAGAAACCTAGGATCTTCTTATGTAAGAAGTTCCTAGGGTACTGAAAGAAGGTCACAAATCAAAGATAATTTTTTGACTATGAAGAGATTGTAATAATATCAAATGTCAGATTTTCCAGCTTGTGTTTTATGAACACCCTCTCAGGCCACTTATACTTACTTGGAACTAGCTGTACTTTTATTTACAAAACCAGAGTTACTATATAAATGATACCTAAATGAAGTGGTGAAACTAGAACAACAGTTTAATAGCTATGGGTTTTTCAAAGACAGAAAATGGCCTACGGTTACTTCCTCTCCTTCATCCCTATGTTAGAATCATCTCTATATTATAATATCTATGAATTTGCTAATTGAATACAAAATATTTATTTGAATGTTGTCACAGATATTTACTTCAAAGTGAATTACTTTTCAAAAAGGAAAGTATCTACACATTCAAGTCTGGTGTAATGGATTAATCTGCAGAATTTTTATAAACAAGTGAAAGTATTTGACATCATTCTTTCAAGATTATCTCTCTAAAACCACATCTACTTTTCTAAATCCAGCACTATTTTAGTGTATTCAGTTCTTAAAGGTATTTCAAGAAACATGTCTTGTGTCAGGGAGTGAGGAAATTGGTGATCCATCTGATCTAGGCTTTTTTCCTCTCTCTCACAACAAAAGTTTCTTTTTACCGAAGTTTCTTTATCAAAAGCTTTACCAGAAACTTTACCAAAGTTTCCTTAGAAAAGTTTACATCTTTTCCTAAATAACTCTTCAACATTTTGAGAAATGAACAATTTTGGAAATCCTTGAAATTCCCTATAAAAAAATTATTCCAAATCTATCATGTATAAGGCTGTAGCTAATGTGAAAGTATTTCTAGTGAGGGATGTATTAACTGTAAACATCTTTCAACGGTCTCATAAAACATGTGGTTGTCAAATTGAAGTCCAGGAAAGAAAAACAACTGAATTCATATTCCAAGACCTTTATGTAGCACATATATTTTCAAAAGTAATTAGATTTTACGTTTTTTTAATAAATAAAAAGAACATTACACTTGAGATTATGTTTAAACTACAGTTAGTTGGATCTAATTAGGGTAATGATCATCTATCAGTGTGAAACTAGAAACTGTCTATTAAATTAACAAGATTATTTTTCTGAGCAAATAATACTGTGAGATTTGATGGAAACCAATATAATTTGTGACAATAAAGCCTTAAGAAAGTGGCTTTCTAAAATCATATGGAATATCTTCTGGTTTACATGAAAAAATATTATGAGTGTAGTTGCTATATTGGTAAAATCAAAAGAAGGATGAAGAATAAGAAAAGTTATTCATACATTTTAATCTCTGAAAACATCTGCTAAGTTTTTATAATGTCACATACCTCACTTGACTAACATACAAACTCATTACTAAACGAGCTTCAAGTCTTAGGCTATTCTAAAGTGCCAAGATTCATGATTTATTATTATTATAACCCAATGATTAATATTATTATTACCCCAATGATTATAACCACTAATTAAAAAATGATCAATATATATCAATAACCAGTGTATTAGTCTTTCTCAATATGTAAGAGTATAACACTTATTGTAAAAAATAAATCTCTCAGATCCATAAAGTTTCATACTAAGTATTCTAAAATGAGCAAATCTTTCTCTTTGTTTCATCCAAATATTAGAATGTTACCTTCTTCTCTATTCTCAACAAGATACGTATTATTTCGCACCACATGGAGATTTGAAAGACCAAACACAAGGTAAATGATCAGAGACAGAAATTACTTTCTTTAATATAAATCTTCATTTTGAATGAATATAAAGAGTTTTGTACTTAAGAACAGAGGAAAATTGTATTCTAGTAGAAAATATGAAGAATGAGCTTATTTTCTTTAAAATATTTGACACTTGAGGAAGACTCAAAATTAATATCTTTTCTCATAAAAATTGAATGAAAACGATAAAATACAATGAGAAATCATAAGCAGAGAAGATTTCTGTATTTTGTTTGCCATTGCACCTTTTTGTATTGACTATTTTCCATTATTTTATGTCAGAGAGAACTATCAAATATTATAGCAGCACAAATGCACAACAGGAAAAGAACACTATATATTTATTTCAGATTAAGCAACATGAATGATAGGAGATACTTAAATGGCTTGCTAAAGATTCTCATGGAAACACAGTATTAAAAATTATAAACCATAAACAGACATTGGGAAATGTCTAACTTAGAAATATTAGAACTATTGTGGTTATCCATAGTACCAATGTAAATGAGATTTTTAAGAAATATATCTTTGAGCAAATACAATTTTATATTTAAAATATGCTCCAAATATAATAGTAAAACACTTATAAATGCACTATGAAATTTAACTAAAATTACAATAACTGGCTGGTGTCCATTTATTATTTGAAGTATAAAATGAAATAAAAGGATGAATTGGGTATGTTACTGTCATGAGATTGTTTAATATATTTGCTGTTTTGGCATCCATCTTTAGGCCTCACATAAATTTCCTGAAACTTTGCTGTTCTTGGTCACTTTTGGCCTAGTTAAAACTTCCCCTCCTTGTGTGGTTGTTTGTGATATTGTCCCCTTATTTCTTATCTCACTGAGCCAAACCCAACATACCCCACAGATGCTGATCATGATAAAACTTAATGGTTAACACAAGAGTGATGTAAATAAGATTCTCTCTTCAGTAGTGTTTTCTTTAAACTAGCCAATCCACCAACCTCCCTGGAAAAACCTGGGATAATGCCCATGAATGGTAATAAAAGATTAATCTTACAGGTGTTTTTTTTTTTTTTTCTTTCTCTCTCTCTCTCTCTCTCTCTCTCTCTCACTCCCCACCTGCTGGTCGAGCTCCCTGCCACCTCTGACTTCCCACTGGACTCTGATCAGCACCCCTAACCTGTTCGGGAACTGTAAATAATAAATTTCTTCTGTTTCATGTATTTTTATTTCAATTTTTCATTGTGTCTCACCTGACACACACAGCTGAACTTAACTTTCTTCCTGGTCAGGACTGGGCTAGAACTTATGGCCACTCTGAAGAGATAGATATATCGCTAGACCAAATTAGAAAGAAATCATAAGAAATTAAAATCTAAACCTTTACTCTGTTCATGGATATTCAACACAGGCCTGCTATACACAAGAGAACTGAAACTGTAAGATAAGGAGAGCTTTATCTAAGCTAAAGCACTAACATTATGCCTCTAAATTAGTGTTTTCTCTTTCAAAATAATCTTCTTGCTTTTCTAAAATATTTTAATTAGGCTATTAAAATTGTCTTCTCTACCAGAAAAATAATTCAATAAATGAGCTGAAGAATATAAAAATTTTACCCTTTGAGATTGAATTCAATTTTATGATAAAGCCAAATATTATTAAGATAATACTAAGCTCAATCAGAGTATTATTATTGAAGGCCAAAAATAATGCATAGCTGAAAAGATTGAGAATATTTTAAAATGTGGGCTAGAGGCTAGTTCTGAAAACACTTCCAGTTAGTGTCAGAATATTTTGATGAGTGGAAGTGTTACAGGAATATTAAGTTGCTTCTCAAATGCCTTTCTTAATTGGATATCCCCTATGTGGCTCTAAATATTCTCAACATTACTTTTTAAAAAGTGAGAATCCTTTGTATTAATTAAAATCTCGTGGAAGTAGGTGAATACAGAATAATCAACATTTTAATTTTTACATAATTCATATAATTTTAATGTAAATTGTATAAAAAATAAAACCAATGGAGGTAGACATTAATGGCAGCCTTGTTCCCTGTCTACTAATATTGCCTCCAAAAACAATACCAAACAACAAAAGAAAAAGATAAATCTACAGGAACTTGCACTCAAAATGACTTAAAGAAAGAGAATGACAAATTTCTAATTAACTGTGAATAAAAGGAGAAAAACACCAAATCCCTGTACATGAACTTGTATTCCCACCCCAATTTGTTGCTGCTACAAGTCTTTCTCTGTTCCATCAAGGGAAGCCTAAAATTTAACAAAAACAAAAAGTAAACAATAATACGAAAGAATCAAACAACAAAACAAAATTTTAAAAAGAGTGCAGGAAGAAAGCAAAAGAGGAAAGTTAGTAAAGGGGCCCCAGTTTCATTAGAAAGTGCCACCAGAAAGATCAAGGCTGAAAATACTAAAAATGTATCCATGCAGATTAGATTATAAACCACAGGGAATAAACCTCAAAGTACATCTCATTTCAGCCTGGCCAACATGGTGAAACCCCGTCTGTACTAAAAACACAAAAATTAGCTGGGTGTGGTGGCATGCCCCTATAATCCAAGCTATTCAGGAGGCTGAGGCAGGAGAATCACTTGAACCCAGGTGGTGGAGGCTACAGTGAGTCAAGATCTCGCCATTGCACTCCAGCCTGGGTGACAAGAGCAAAACTCCGCCAAAAAAAAAAAGAAAAAAAAAAAAAGAAGACATTTGATTTGAAAGGAGTACGTATGCTTTAAAGACAAGGGCACAATTTAATGAGCCAGATAAAATTTAAAAGCTAGACATTGTAATGCATACATTCTAGCTGTCTAGCTGCAGGCCACTGGGGTGGAGAACATACAAAAGAAAACAATGACTTTTTGTCATTGTTTCCTGTGGGGCCGAAGCCCCCCAAAGAAAGGAGAAGCACCCTTTGGCATTGAAGTAGTGAAAGAAACAAGAAGAAATAAGGAACATTTTAGAATCTGCAAGACAATAAACAAATCCATGAAATCAGAAGACTCACAACTACATTTCCACCAAAATCCAACCAACCAACCGACCAAAATAATCCCACAAAGCTACCTATGGTATTTATACTGACAGAATACCTGTACTGACAGAAGAGGGCATCATTAAACTAGGATTCTTGTAAAATGCATAAAAATGATAAAAATAAACAGGAAAGCCCAACTAACACAAAGTAATTGCAGGAATTCAGGACATAACGTTTCATGCAACTGGGGAATTTCACAATTTCAATTAAGGGAGATCCTCCTGCTCCCCCTCAAAAAATCAATGAAGCAGGAAAAATTTAAGTCAGCAGTCCAAAGAAAATTAAATACACTTGCACAAGCATTTAATTATATGAAATCACTTTGATTCAGAAACTTACAAATTACAAGCAGAAATGAACAAAAATCATAGAAAATATTTGAATGAATTTAGCAAAAAAGTTTAAAAAATCAGATATAAATAATAAATGAGAAGTTTAAAGTGGAAAAGACTGAAATGATAATTTAATAAAGCCATTTCATAAATAAAGGAAAATAGCCAAATAAAATAGCATAAAGAAAGAAGTGAAAAATGATCAGAAAAAAGGAGTAGAAATGTTGGAATGATATTGGAAGTAGTGAAAATGCAAAGAAGAATAATTGCAGTATCACAATCCCTAAGAGCTAAAATAAAACAATTTAATACAGCTATTATTTAAAACTACAATCAGAAAATTTTATGGAAATAGAAAACAGCTAAATTTAACATTAAAAACCCTCAATGAATGGATACCTAACAAAATCAACTTCAAGGAATCAACTCTGAGTTATAGCCTAGTAAAACTTTTAGATTTCAAAAATGAATAATATACTTCTAAGCCTGAAGGCAAAGAGTTTATATAATTAACAAAGGCAAAAGAATTAGATGGAATGGCTTAAAGCTTTTCAAATAGACTTACAGGACTTCTTGCTTCAGCACAACATAGGCATTTCTTAGAAGTAAATACTCCAGGCCTTACAACAAGAAAAAAACTGAACAAATTGAAAATCAGTGACTTCTTAAACCCAGTGGAGAAGTGATGTTGCAGAACAAAGTACCACACCTGCATGATGAAAGATGGGCAAATCTAGACAGACATAGCTGAGATCTACTTGGGGCAGAAGCTGATGAAGCCATAAATTGATAGGAACACGTAAATAGTAACTTCAATGAATTAATGGTGACTGAGTGTGGATTAGTTGGAGAATGGGAAACTTCTGTGGGCCACAATCATAGCAAAACCTCCATATTTTTGTGGGGTTTTGGTAAAGAAACTCCATCAAGTTCTCATTGTGAAGATCCAAGAAAGATCCTCTCCCAGTTCTCACCACCATACCAACAAAAATCCAGTATAATAACAGTGAATTACAGCTGAAAGACTTGCAAGAGACAGTCCCTTTCTGAAGAACAGTACTTTGAGAAACCCAAAAACAAAATGGAGGCAAAAACAAGGATGTTGCAGTAAGACGAAGTCTCTGACGCCTAGAGCTACAGCAAACATTAAACATACCTCAAATACTAGCCTCATAAACATAACACTTAACACTAAAGGTCTATTTACAGGTAAACCAGAGAAGGACACTAGGATTATCCATCTGCTAATAGATTACAGTTGGAGACATTACTATGAAACTTTGTTTAGCTTAATATGGACACAGAGGGTTTAGAAGTAATCACATCCTGGCATAAATGAGTATCTCTCATATTCAGATGTTGGTTTCTGCTATCAATCATTTTCCCATAAAAGCCTTTCCCAAGGCTCCTTGGTGAAATAAGTGATTCTATCACTGGGGCAGCATTATACAAGATGAGCCTGGAGCATTTTTTTAGTAGCAGAAAGTAAGTAAGTGCTCAAAGCAAAGTAACAACAAAAACATCTCACAATGATGTCACAGAGATACAGCAGCCAACTGAAAGAGTTCTCAATGGCCAAAGCTAGAATAATTTAAGGAACAAAATAAATGAAATAACATTGGAATATAACCCAAGTATAAAATCCATTTCCATGAGTCTATACCAATATACATAAATCATAGACTGAATAAATAGGGAAAAATAGACAAATTTCCTATTCAGAAAAATTTCAAATAATTTATGTAGATAATTCCCCCCATGAGGTACATAACTCCCCACTCCTTAAATGCAGACTACACATAGTAAATTCCTTCAAAGAGTTCAATATGAAAGGGTGAGAAAAACACCAATAAGTTTATGTTAGAGAAACATAACATCTGCCGAAGACAGATGCTCAAGCTTTGCATCAACAGAAATACATCATGTTGATAATAAGTAATCTTGACAGGATATGATGTAGCTGACACTTTACCTCCATGATCTTTCTCTCCAAAACATCTAACTTCAACCCAATATAGAGGAAACATCAGAAAAATCCCAACTTAAGGCTTTCAATTCATCAAAATAAGGAAAGTAATGAGAAATTGCCCCAGCTAAGAAGAGCCAAGGATATGACTGCTAAATGTAGTGTGGCACCCTGGATGGCATCCTGGAATAGTAAAAGTACAGTAGACAAAACCTAAGAAACTTGAAAAATATGTTGACTTTAGTAAAAATATATCATTATTTCATTATTGGGTCATTAATTTCAACCTTGCTAATGTCAGATATTAATAAAAGCGGAAAATGTGTGTGAAGAACATGGGACTTCACTGCACATCACAACTTTTTTGTTCTAAAATAAAAAGTTTATTTTAAAACCATAAAATGTAAAGAAGAAATAAGATAATATTTTGTTTAAATACATTGAGTGAAAAAAAGTGTAAATCAAGGATTTCTATCTGAATTCTTCTTTAATTCTTATGGTTGTATAAAAAAGGTTTTGAACAAAAGCTAGAAAAATATGTACCCATAAGCCTTTCTTGAGGAATCTACTTACATAAGTCTTGGCAAACTCTTTTGTCAAAGCATCAGTTGTCAAATATTTTAGCCTTTCAAGAGCATAAGGTCTCTGTTCCAACTACTCAGCTCTGTCACTGCAGTGTCAAAGTAGTCACAGACAATACACAAATAAATCCAAGGGCTCTGTTCTAATAAAACTATATTCGTAAATATGTTTGCAAGGAGTATTTCATATATTTTTCACATGTTATGAGATTTTAATCTTCTTTTGAATTCTTTAAACCATATAAAATGTTAAAAAAAAGAAATTATTCTTTTTAAATTGGTTGGCTGGATTGGCTCAATAACTAATTTTTCAACTATTACAATTATGATAGAGGATGAGCTTTATCTAAACAAATGATGACTGGGAAAATTTCAGCAAAAGAACTAATGGTGAGCATTTTAAAACATATAAATATAGACTAAAGGTAGCCTCTAAGACTAAAGGTACTATCTCAATTGATAGGCAAACATTCTATATATTTCCATTCACATTAGGAACAAGTAAAGATGACCCCTAGCTCAGTTACTATTCCAGAATGTACTAGAGGTGCTTGCCATTCGAAGAAAAAAACTTTAAAGAAGAAATAAAATTATATTTTCAGATCAATGATAAATATCTCATACAGGATAATTCAATACTAGAGCGAAATATAAAAGTAAACATACGAACAAAACTCAATAGCCTTCATCCAAACAAACTGTGATCAGTTAGAGAACACAATGGTAGAGAAAACCTCATCTGCAATGACAAAAAAAAGAAAGAAAAATAAAAACTTAGGAATAAGTTAACAAAAGTATGCCAAAGAAGAAAATTTTAAAACACCCTCAAAAGACACCAGAGTGAGAAGTAATTCACCTTTCTTGTATGAGATGACTCAGCATTATAAAAATTTCAGTTTCCCATAATTTACAAAGGTAACGTTATCCTAATAAAAACATCAACAAAATTTTCCTGGATTAGACAAGCTGCTACTGAAGTATAAATGAAAAAGTAAGCATAATGTAAAACCAAAAGAACACAATAGGGGAACTATGCCCTCCTAGCATTGAGAAATATTATAAAGTCACTATAATTAAGACAATGTGGCATTGGTGTATGAAAAGACAAATAGGACACTAAATTAATTATAAAGACTGGAATTAAAACAACATATAGGTGGAAATTTAGTATATTATAAAATGGTTCATCAAGTCACTGGGGGAAAGCTACGTGTTTTAATAGTGGAGGGGGCAACTGGGTAACTATTTGGAAATAGTTAAATTGTGTTTGTATCTCATACACTTAGCTAAAATAGTTCAAAATAGGAATCTGCTGGTTAAAAAATGTAAATATTAGAAAAAAATGGGCGAATTTCTCTTTAATCTTGGGATAGGGAAAGGTTTTTTTTTTTTTTTTTTTTTTTTACCTATACCTTAAAAACAATTTGAAAAATTTGATGAGTGTATCTCTGCATGAGTGTATAGTACATGCCTAAAAAAAAGCATAAATTAAAAAAAAATTGACAATTTGTGATGAACATTAGAATATATATAACAGACAGAGCTATATGCCTTACATGTTAAGAACTCTTACATGTTGGATGACAAAAAAACTAAAAACTACAGTTAAAAGTGGGGAAAACCTGAATAGACAATTCAAAAAAAGAAATAGAAATGGCCCTCAGACCAAAGAAAATATCTTTAAACCTACTCATTATGAGAAAAATGAAATTGAAATAACACTGAAGTGTCTTTTCTCATATATCAACTTAGCAAAGACAAAAAAATATTCTCCTTGCGAAGCTCTGGGGAAACAGGCAGTGTAATACACTAATATATAAAATGGTTTGATATGTAAACTGGTCAAACTCTCTGAGCAGAAATTTTTCAAGACTAACAAAACTACGTATGCACTTCCTCTTTGACTCAGCATTCTAACTTGTAGGACTCTATACTGGCAATACAGCTCCATCTATATGAAAATAGATAGGCACAAAGTTATTGATTACAGCATTTCTTGTAATTGCAAAACATCAGAAATACCCTGTTTGATCATTTATTAACATGTGGCTAAATAAATGTTGGTACATCCTTAAAATGGAATACTAAGGCTCTGTTACAAATAGAGAGAGAGTGAAAAGGAGAGAGAGAGAGAGAAGGTAACTTCTATTGAGTTAAATATGGAATGTTTACCAGAATATACTATTGTTATGGGCTGAATTTTGTCATCTCAAAATTCATATGTTGAAATTGTAACCTCAGTACCTCAGAATGTGACTGTTTTTGGAGATAAGGTCTCTAAAGAAGTAATTAAGTTAAAATGAAATCATTAGGGTAGGCCCTAATCCAATACAACTAACACCTTCATAGAGAAAGGGAGATTGGACATGCATACACACACATACACAAGGAAGACCATGTGAAGAGATGGGGAAAAGATGGTGATCCACAAGAGAAGAACAGAAGCCTCAGAAGAAACCGTCCCTGCTGATAGCTTGGTTTCAGACTTCTAGCATCCCGAATTATAAGACAATACATTTCTGTTTGTTAAGCTCCCAGTCTGTGGAACTTATTTATGGAAGCCCTGGTACACTAATGCAACTGTTAATTTATTTAAAACAAATTTAATTTAATTTAAAAAACAAAAAAAGTTTTTAAATTTAATTTAAAATACAAAAAAGTTTTTAAATTTAATTTAAAATAAAAAAAAAGTGCAAAAGAGCACAATAAACTATACTTCCCAAAAGAGAGAAAATACACATTTATTTTTTCATCCATGCAAAAGTCATGCAGAAACAATAAACTGGGAAAGAAAAGGATTGCTTAACTACAGGTATTGAGGGGAAAGAATGGAAAGAAGAGTGGAATGGATATAAGGTAGTAGGTATTAGGGAGCAGTGCCTCTCTCCTAGTGTAGATTTTTACATAGCCATCAACCTTACCACCATAGTAGTGTTTCAGAAACCCTCAAAATAAATAGAACAAATCAGAGTGGGGCTGGCAAATGGAATAAAAACAATAAAAAAAGAACCTAACTGTATTATAAATGGATAACATAACTACATTGAGCAAGAAAATAACTAATACTTTACTTTATGAAATCGTATCTTTACTAGATACTACTATGGAGCTAAATAGCATCTTTACTAGTTACTACTATGGAGCTAAAGACAAAGGACCTCTACAGAAATACTGAAGTACAGCTAGCAAATTGTTTTTTGACATAGATACGGTTTAGCAATTCCGAAACTCCAATATGTATATATAGAATTGAGAATACATGAAGATGCATTGTATATATTGAACTTAATTTTTCACATTTGGAAAAATCCTCCAAGTAAGGCAAAGAAGCAAGCTAAAATAAACTCTATTTAATGAGAATCAATGATATTAATATGAACTCATGTTTTTCAATATGTAGATATATAGAAACAGAAATAAATATAGGGGTGTGTATATGGTTGAATTAATATGGATACATATATTTGCTAGTTCTGTCAACTGAGAAAGCCTAGACCCTGCTACTCCAGCAGAATTGAACACTCGTAGCAACCACATTTGGGTTTCTAAGCACCTTTATGCAATAAAAATAACCAGGTCTCATAACTGTAGCATCTTTTGATGGACCTCATTTGCAGCAACTATAAATATGATTATTTAAAAGATGATTTTCTAGTTTCCTCTTTCATTTTACATTAATTAGAATTTGTTTTCTGCAAAAATGCATTCTCATTCTATTCATGAGAAGATAAACAAACAAATAAAAAATGAGGGACTAACCAGTATTCCTGAAAAGTGCAAATGTCATGAAAGGCAAGGAAAGACAAAACACATCACAGATTGGAGGAGACTAAGGAGACATAAAAACTAAATGTAATATGGATCTTGGATTGGATTTAGGAACATGAAAAAAAGCATTAGTAGAAAAACGGGTGGAATTTGAATAAGGTCTATAGTTTAGTTAATAATATTGTACTAATCTCACTTTTGGGGTTTTGATAATTTTATTATCATTCTATGAGATGCTTACATTAGAGGAAGCTTGTGAAATGTACACGTAAATTCTCCATACTGTATTTGCAAGCTTTTTCGTCTAAAATTATTTCAAGAAAAAAATTAATGTATATTAAATGCCAACCAGTATCTGAATATAGTGATTTAAGGTAATAGACCACCTTTAACATAAACTAGGACAATCATTAAAAGTCTTCACTAGAAACAAGGAGGGTAAAGAATTCATGCTATATACTGTATGAGGAAAGGTACTATAATTTTACTGTAAAATGGGTTAAAAGAAAGAATGCAGTTATTCTTATAGTTTTCCAGTTTTGCTGAAGTATACTTTACAAATAAAAATTCTATATATTTAAAGGTTACAACATGATGTTTTGATATACATACCTTGTGAAGTGACAATCACAATCAAGCTAATTAACATATCGTTATTTCACATAGCTATGATTTTTGTGTGTGTGGTGAAAACACTTAAGACCAACTCTCTTAGCACATTTCAATTATACAATATGGTATTATTAGCAGTCAGCATATTCTACTTTAGGTCTCCAGAGCTTATTCATCCTACATCACTGAACATTTGTGCTCTTTGACGAAAATCTCCCCATTTTCCCCATCCCCCAGCCCTTGGCAGCCAGCTGCCTTTCTACTCTTTGCTAAAGTGAGTTCAACTTTTTAATATTCCACATATAACTGAGATCATGCATTGCTTAAGGATAGGGATATGTTCTGAAAAAGTCATTGTTAGGTGATTTTGTCATGCAAATATCACAGAATGTACTTACACAAACCTAAATAGTACAGCCTCATACACACTTAGCTCTACCGCTCCAGGCTACAACCTGTACAGCATGTTACTGTGCCAAATACCGTAGACAACTATAACACAATGGTAAGTATTTGTGTATCTAAACATATCTAAGCATAAAAAGATACAGCAAAAATATGGTATGAAAGATTAAAATTGGTACACTTGTATAGGACCCTTACTATGAGTGGAGCTTGCAGGAGTGGGTGTCAGTGAGTGAGTGATCCGTGAATGTGAAGGCCTGGGACACTACTGTATACTTCATAAACACTGTACACTTAGGTTGCAATACATTTATAAAGACCGTTTTTCTCTGCAGTAATAAATTAGCCTTAACTTACTTTTTTACTTTAGAAACTTTTTTACCTTTTTTCAACTTTTGGACTGTATGATAATAATACTTAACTTAAAATGCAAATACGTTGTACAGCTGTAGAAAAATATTTTCTTTCTTTATATCCTTTAAGCTTTCTCTATTTTTGTTTTGTTGTTTTTGTTGTTGTTTTACTTTTTAAACATTTTTGTTTAAAACAAAGACACAAACACACACATTAGCCTAGGTCTACACAGAGTCAGGATCATCAAGACATCACTGGGTAACAGGAATTTTTCAGCTCCGTTATAGTTTTATGGGACCACCATTGTATATGTGGTCCATAGTTGACCAAAGTGTTATTTTATGCTGCATGACTGTACTTTTCTGCCTGCTTCTGTCTTATTTCACTTAGTATATTGTCCTCCAGGTTTATCCATATTGTTAATGTCAGGATTTTTTTTAAGACTAAATAACATTCTTTTGTGTGTATATATATACACACAGACACCACAATTTATCCGTTCATCTGTTGATGGACAATTACGGTGTTTCCATATCTTGGCTATTGTGAGTAATACTGCAGTGAACGTGGATGTGCAGATTTCTCTTCAAGACTGATTTTCTTTCTCTTGGATGTATGCCAGAGTGGGATTGGGTGGGAGCCACACCTGTCTGTGCCCTTGCTAACAGACCCACCAATCTGAATTCTCCACTGTTAATCAGACAGCAGACGTATGATCTATCTCCCACCCCAATCAACTGCTTTTCAGGAGGTAGCCCCATCAATTTTGGTTTCCAGGAATCTTACAGTTTTTATATCTAAAAAATATATATATAGATATATAAAATATTTAAAATATCTGTAAATATTTTAAGTGCTGACCTGTGATAATAGTTTTAAACTAGTCCATGCAGTCGTTCCTACGATGAATTGTTGGTAGAGTTAAAAAGTTCATAATCCTAATAGCTTCTACCTATTCATTGATATACACGGCCAATTGATTTTATGGCTCTCATATGATATTCAAGAATACATAGCTTCCACTCCCCATTCAATTTATAATGTATGCAATAAAATTATTTATGGAAATTCTGGAACCTACACAAAATTTAAATCTCCTTTAAGGGAAAAAGTTCATGACAAAAGCTTTTATCTAGAATGTTTTGCTTTGTGAATTTGTGTTTAATGGAGATGTTTAAGAATACACAGGAATTCTTGAATTATGTAGGAGGTCAGATCTGATGCCTTATTAAATCCCCTTCTAGCCTACAATTTAAAATGCAATTTTTACTTCAAGTGTATCTGTAATGAGATAAAGAGATATACTGAGCATTAGAAGGCAGAACTTAGAATCTACATTGTTTTCCCACATTTTATACATAAGAATTCTTGGCTTTTAAATTATGCAAATTTATAACAAAATTCTACTCAAGAGTTATGACTCTATGATACCATAGAATTAAGAAATATTCTTGACAATAAAACAGTAATAAATATTAAACATATTTCCTTTAATGTTAGGCATTTGAAGGTTTATAAATCATTGGCATTAGTAATGTACATAGGCATTTTTTGTAAATATTTATTTTTGACATATAAGCTATTTTATATTTTAACCATTGTAGCAAATAAAATGTTTTGCTTTTTTTTCTTTGCTTGATTTATGGTGAAAGAATTAGACCCTAAATGCTTGAAAAAACTACTATGTTCAGGTACTTTGTTATAAACTACCAACTACTGCTCCTGTGTTTCTGTATTTCCCATATCTGGATTTGATCTGTGGCATCTTTCCTTCCTTACCATTGCAAGAATATATGCTCAAACCCCACCCAATCTTGCATTATACTTGTCTCTGACACACAATTCTCAAATTTCTAGGGTAATAAAATAGAGCTCACATGTACCAAACTTTGGATATTCATTAAGGCAATTAGTAATATAAATTAAACTTCAAATACTGTAGGAACAATGCATACTTTTGTAGAATACACAGTATAATTACTTGATTTTGTTTTCCAACCTTCATTTCTGCCCTCTAAAATGTTATATGCCTTAGATCGGGAAATGAAAGGCAGGTACACTAAAAAGTAATCTCGTTGCCCTGTTGGGATTTACAAGAGTTAAGAACGATATAGCTATCAGTTTTATGCCCTTTCATGTTTTTGGCATTTATTTTCTGATTCTATAGTTTTGACAATAATATGTTGTAATGTTCAAATTATATTTGAGTTATTGGTAGCTTTTGCTGTCTAGAGTTCTTCTTGGCTACTTCTCAATAGGCAGCCTAAACTTTGGTAAGATTTACTGTGATACTGAGCATATTAAATAAGGCTATGCCACTCAAAGCAGAATATAATTAGTGCCAATGTGATATGATTTGGCTCTGTGTCCCTACCCAAATCTCACCTTGAATTTTAATAATCTCCACATGTCAAGGATGGGACTAGGTGGAAATAATTGAATCATAGGGCTGGTTTCCCCCATGCTGTTCTCGTGAGTTCTCACAAGATCTGATGGTTTTATAAGGGGCTTCCACTTTCACTCTGCACTCATTCTGTCTCCTGCTGCCCTGTGAAGAGGTGCTTTTTGCCATGATTTTAAGTTTCCTGTGGCCCCCCCCAGCCATGCAGAACTGTGAGTTAATTAAACCTCTTTTCTTTCTTTTTTTTTTCCCCACTTCTCTATCTAGTTATTGTTCTACTTTTTTTTTTTCTTTTTTTGAGCCAGAGTCTCACTCTGTCACCCAGGCTGGAGTGCAGTGGTATGAACTTGGCTCACTGCAAACTCTGCCTCCAGGTTTCAAGCGATTCTCCTGCCTCAGCCTCCTGAGTAGCTGGGATTACAGGCATGTGCCACCATGCCTAGCTAATTTTTGTATTTTTAGTAGAGACAGTTGGCTCACGCCTGTAATCCCAGCACTTTGGGAGGCTGAGGTGGGCAGATCACGAGATCAGAAGCTCGAGACCAGCCTGACCAACATGGTAAAACCTCTTTTCTTTATAAATTACCGAGTCCTGATTATTTCTTCACAGCAGCGTGAGAACGGGCTAATATACAAGGCATAGTCCAACTTGCACATTTATCATCTAAACTACTGAAAAGTGCCAGACTGATTCAAATAATCAAATCTTGCTTAAAATTTCAGTGACCTAATTTCATGGAATGGAATTGTGCTCCAACTGCTATCAGCAAAATGTCTTCAGTTGATTTACAAAATACTGATATAGCAAATATTATAACTGTTATCAGGAAGGCTCTAGGGACATTTTCTGAATTTACCCATTCTTCATCTTGTCATTTGTACTCAGTGAGGACAGAAACAGATATAGATTTAACAGAAAAACATGCAATTTCTATGACTAAGCCAAGTTTGAAGCATTTCATTTAAATCAAGTTTGACTTTCCTTAGGGTAATTAACAAATATTCAAAATGTTCTTCAAAATTCAAAGAAAAGTAATTCTTCTTTTCAACTGATTTTTGCCATTTTGAAATTTACACAATTAATGCTCATTGTAGAAAAATATAAGCAAACCCAGGATAACAAAAGAAGGGAAAAAAAGTGTACTTATTTCTTGTATCTAAGAGATGTTGTTAAAATTTGATGTATATCCAACTAGAATTTTCTAAAAATATATTGTGCAAATATTAAACATAGTGTTTTATTGGCTATAAGTTGTTCTCATTTATGGTTTATTACTATAAACAGTTTTTCAATTAACTTTCTACACATACTTATTTGTCTACTGTGTGATTATTATCTAAGGATAGATTCATAAAATAGAAAACTTGGGGTCAGAGGGAAAACATATCGTAAGAGTTTGATGCAAATTAGCACTTCTTAAAAATAATTAATGTGAATTTTTCTGTCGCAAAATATTTGTCATAAAAAACTAAAACTATTTTTAAAAATTAATAAAAGTATTTGCTAAAATTTTCCCCATAATTTGTCTGGAAGAAAAATGTTTTATATACATATTTGAGAATATAGTTTTAAAAACTATTATTAGACACATTATTCTCACTAGTAGGAAACTATGAAAAAGATGTATTTCATTAAAGGGGAAAATAACAATGAAAATAGCACTGATTGAATGACTTATGTGAGATCAGAACAAAAATCAATGCTTTTGTATATATTATCCTATTTCATTTAATCCTCACAATCACCACATAAAAGGCACATTACAATCTTTTTTTCTCTTCGAGAAGAAGACAATACAACACAGTGATTTTAAATAATGATCACTGTTGACATAACTAATGAGTAGTAGAGCAAAATGTGAACTCACATTTGTATGACCCTACAATTTATGGTTTCTTTATATTCCACAAATTTAAATTTGAAATAACTTTTTTCACTATAATAATAAAATATTTAGAAATCTTTTTATACAAGACAATTGGAACTTGAGACCTATAAAGTAAAAGATTTCATAACAATAATAAAACTCCTTCCAGACATCTAAAGGCTATTCTAAGTTAAACAGAATAACTAATATCACATTTTTTAGTCTATTGTATACAATGTCAAATGGTATACTAGTACAAGTAAAAATTAATAAATGAACACCTGGTTAAAGAATCTGGGGAAGTTTGAGTTACACAGGATAATCACATTTCTTTTAAGCATGTCTTGAATTAAGTTTAGGCTGCTATAACAGAATAGATTGCTTATAAACAACAGAAATTTCTTTCTCACAGGTCTGGCAGCTGGGAAGTCCAAAATCAAGGTGCTAGTAGATTTGGTGCCTGATGAGGGACTCCTTCTGGTTTCATAGATGTCCCTTTTCTCCTTGTATCCTAATAAGGCAGAAGAAGTGAGCTTTCTGAAGTCTTTTTTATAAAGACACTAATCCCGTTCACGAGGATGCACCTAATCACCTACCAAAGGACTCACCTCCTAATACTCTCATAATGGTGGTCAGGATTTCGATATATGAAGTTTTAAGGAACTAAAACTTTCACTCTATAGCAGAGCAAGACCTTATAATGCTTTTGAATTACCAGTATGCTTTGAAGACTTCAAAGTGAAGGACATAATATGCAGAATTTCAAGAACATGTATTTTAAAGGAGGGTTGCAAGACCAATGCTCCAAGGAATATACTTTGCAAAAAGCTTTAGCTATTTGGATGAATGAGGTTTACCTAAAATTATCGGGTCAAATTTCCAATCCAGAAGGATGGGAGGAAATGCAAAGCCATTTATGATTATTACCACCAGACTAAAGACAAGTGATTTACACGAGAACCACACTAGCTCCTGCTAGAAACTCTCTCTGATGTTGCCACACTGCTTACCTTTCTCTATATCCACAAGGAATAGTTAGCTTCTACTCGGGATGCATCTATCTGCTTCTACTCAGCCTGTCCATTTTGCTCTATCTATTAATTTGTTTTAGGATTGATATATCCAATAATATATTTGCTTATCCCCTGCTGTTCTCTCTCCTGCCTTTATCTTCACCTTAATTCAGAACTCCCTTTGTTTCTGTTCCCTTGGATCCCACCTTATTGTCTCCACCCACTTGTTACCTCACTTCTGAAACATACTAAATTTCTATGTGTTTTCACCTTCCCCAATCAACACACCACAATTACACGTTTCTAATTCAATTTTCAAGAAATCTCATGTAACATACGAAAGATTAATAACATCTTATCAAAGTCACCCCAAATAGGATGAAAACCATTCAGTGTCAAAATAATTCTATCTTTCAACATATACCATTACTTTTGTAAACGTGTATTGTGTTTCTGGGCCTTAAAGCAATGATACTAGGAAAAAGGATGAATGCCACAGGTGTTACTTTACCTACATGAGCTAAAACCATCAAGAGGTGCCTTATGATTTCCATTTCTGGGAGAACTAATTCCCACACACTGTTCTTGACCAAACAGCATTATTGTTTACCACAAGAGCAGTTTTAGAAGTGTCTGGATGCATATGCTCTCCCAGCCTCAAATTAAGGACAAGGCCCACAGCTAATTTAGTGAACAGTGAGTTAGGAACCTAAAGCAAGGAAAGCTGAAGTGTAGGTTGTGGGGTAAATAAAAAGACACATGACTCCTTTAAACAATAGGAAGAATGCAAAAATTGTACAGTATGCCTCTCTGATTAGAGCACTAGACACATGGTAATTTATAGCTCTTTCAATGAAGGGACAGTCCACTATGTGGAACCAAAGATGTCAGGCAAGGAAAACATCTCATTAAGATCAGTGGGATTTGAAAAGAAATCTGCCCCTACCTTCTTTGAGTAGATTTTGGCTGTATATGAAGCACATATATAGAAACCCTGTAGACAGTAACATTAAAATTGTATAATGTGATTTTTAAATATCTGGCTCTGCTACTCTTCCTCATAAAGTTTAGCTAAGGTTTCTATTTTCCTTCTGCCTAATTTACAGCATCTTAAAAATACCCTTTAAACACTTTTCAAGTTGTAAATATTAGATCCAAGCACAGATAGTTTGCTCCAATTTTTATATGTTCTGAGTTACTATCCAGACACTTTGCATTTATGTGCTATTTCTTTCCATTTTACATGAACAGACATTTTCTCCACAGAATGAAAATGTAATATTTAGTTCAGTTGTTAAATACTACAAGCAAGATTTCATAAACAAACAGTTTCAAACTACATTTATTTAAGGAGTACTTAGTTTTGTGAAAATTGCACAGGTAAAATGGGCTGTTGACACCTTGAAATGTAAGGCTTTTTTGTCATGTTCAGCTTTGTTTAACTTGGGGAAAAAAAGTTTGCTTATTTTTTAGGAAAAAAAGGAAGGCATGGTTTCTTTATTGGGAAAGTTTTGTCTGTGTTTAAATTAGATACTATCTTTTATACATAAATCAGAAATAACTATACAAGTTATCTATAAAGTATTATCCCACACAATTAACATAAATGTTAAATATTTTAAAGTATGAAATGTCAGATTAATCATATAGTATGAAATACATTTGAAAAATTTTCCTGATTAGAAGAGAGATAAAAAAACAAACCACCTGTATTAGTCCATTTTCATGCTGCTGGTAAAGACATACCCAAGACTGAGCAATTTACAAAAGAAGGAGGTTTACTGAACTTACAGCTCCACATGGCTGGGGAGGCCTCACAATTGTAGCGGAAGGTGAAAGGCCCATTTCATATGGTAGCAGACAAGAGAAGAAAGCTTGTGCAGGGAAACCCCTGTTTTTAAAAAAATTCGGATCTCATGAGACTCATTCACTATCACAAAAACTGTGCAAGAAAGACCTGCCCCCATAATTCAATCACCTCCCACCAGGTTCTTCTCACGACACATGGGAACTGTGGGAGTTACAATTCAAGATGACATTTGGGTAGGGACAAAGCCAAACCATATCATTTCACCCCTGGCCCCTCCCAAATCTCATGTTCTGACATTTCAAAGCCAATCATGCCTTTCCAACAGTCCTCCAAAATCTTAACTCATTTCAGCATTATTGCAAAAGTCCCCAGTCCAACGTCTCTTCTGAGACAAGGCAAATCCTTTCCACCTATGAGCCTGTAAAATCAAAAGCAAGTTAGTTACTTCCTAGATACAATGGGGTTACAGGCATTGGGTAAATACAGCTGTTCCAAATTGAAGAAATTGGCCAAAACAAAAGGGCTACAGATCCCATGTAGGTCCAAAATTCAGAGGGGCAGTCAAAGCTTAAGGCTTCAAAGTGATCTACTTTGACTCCATGTTTCACATCCATGTCATGCTGATGCAAGAGGTGGGTTCCCATGGTCTTGGGCAGCTCTGCCCCTGTGGCTCTGCAGGGTACTACCTCCCTCCCAGCTGCTTTCATGGGCTGGCATTGAGGGTCTGCAGCTTTTCCAGGTAAACAGAGCAAGCTGTCAGTGGATCTAACATTCTGGAGTCTGGGGCCCTCTTCTCACAACTCCACTAGGCAGTGCCCCAGTAGGGACTCTGTGTGGGGCTCTGACCCCTAATTTCCTTTCTGCATTGCCCTAGCAGAAGTTCTCCATGAGAGCACCCCCCTGCAGCAAACTTATGCCTGGACATCCAGGCATTTCCATACATCCTCTGAAATCTAGGCGGAAGCTCCCAAACGTCAATGCTTGACTTCCATGCACTCGCAGGCTCAACACCACGTGGAAGCTGCCAAGGCTTGAGGCTTGCACCCTCTGAAGCCACGGCCCGAACTCTACATTGGCCCCTTTCAGCCACAGCTGGAGTGGCTGAAACATATAACACCAAGTCCCTAGACTGCACGTAGCACATGGACCCTCGGCCTGGCCCACAGAACCACATTTTTATTTTAGGCCTTCGGGCCTGTAATGACAGGGGCTGTCATGAATACCTCTGACATACCCTGGAGACCTTTACCCCTCTCTTGGGGATTAACATTTAGCTTCTCATTAGTTATGCAAATTTCTGCAGTTGGCTTGAATTTCTCCTTAGAAAATGGGATTTTCTTTTGTATCAGATTGTCAGGCTGCAAATTTGATGAACTTTTATGCTCTGCATCCCTTATAAAACTGAATGCCTTTAATAGCACCCAAGTCACATCTTGAATGCTTTGCTGCTTAGAAATTTCTTCTGCAAGATACCCTAAATCATCTCTCTCAAGTTAAAAATATTACAAATCTCTAGGGCAGGGACAAAAATGCCACCAATCTCTTTGATACAATATAACAAGAGTCACCTTTGCTCCAGCTTCGAACAAGCTTCACATTTCCATCTGAGACAACCTCAGCTTGGAGTTTATTGTCCATATCACTGTCAGCATCTTGGGCAAAGCCATTCCATAACTCTCTAGGCAGTTCCAAACTTCCCCATAATTTCCTGTCTTCTTCTGAGCCTTCCAAACTGTCCCAACCTCTTCCTGCTACCCAGTTCCAATGTCACTTCCACATTTTCAGGTATCTTTTCAGCAATGCCTCCTCTACTATTACCAATTTACTGTATTACTCTGTTTTCACGCTGCTGATAAAGGCATACCCAAGACTGAGTAATTTACAAAAGAAAGAGGTTTATTGGACTTACGGTTCTACGCGGCTTGGGAGGCCTCATAATCAGGGCAAGGTGAAAGACACATCTTGTATGGCAGCAGACAAGAGAAGAGAGCTTGTGCAGGGAAACTCCTGTTTTTAAAACCATGAGATCTCATGAGAGTCATTCATTATGAGAACAACACAGAAAAGAGCCGCCCCCATAATTCAATCACCTCCAACCTGGTTCCTCCCACTACATGTGGGAATTGTGGGAGTTACAATTTAAGATGTGATTTGGGCGCAGACACAGCCCAACCATATCACCACCTATACTGAGAGAAAAAGAAAATTGAATTAAAAAAAAAAAATGCACAGTAAGAGCTATTGGCAATAAAATCAAATTTAGGGACCTAAAAACCTGTTAATAAAGCTAAACAAATGCTCATCTACATGACAAAATTATTTCAAATACTAATCTATATGAAATGAAACCAAAAAGTGGTCAAAAATGGAACACAGAAGTAAAAATTTTTTATTATACTTCAAAAATATAATCACACTAGTAAAAATACATAAAATAGAAAATAGAGAAATTACCATTACAAAAAAGGAAAAATGATGTGTTAATAATTTTAATTATATTAATATATTTTTAAATAAAGGAAGCATATATGTGTACTTAAAACCATCAGGCTAATAATAGTATTATATTTCTGTTTTCAAGCCTTCAGTTTGTGAAGTCGTCAATGGCTTTATCAAAATTGTTCTTCGAATATTCGTTTTCAAAGATTGTACACCCAAATTTTTCAATCTGCCTTCATGTGTAGTTGATCAAAGAACAATTTTATAAACTTTACTTTTGAAAACTTTTTTTCCATAAATAAAAGACATACTGAAAGGAAAAATCTTATAAATAAAGAATGTGTTTGGTTTAAGTAAAAATCCAACTCTCAATACAATGCAGAATTTGTTTTTACATTCAAGTGATCACATAGAAGGATTGCAGAAACTTGAGTTCTGCTTCTTTGTGTTTTAAATTGCCATTTTATCATAGTTTATTCCAAATTACCATTTAAATGCAGGATGTTTAAATGGTAATTTTATACCATTTTAAACGGTAAAATGGTACCACAATGGTTGGAGACACATACTGTGCCCAAAGTAAACTTAAACAAATATGAAATTATTCTTCATGCAGATGCCTAGAGTTGAGTGTATATGACTATATAACTGGGAATTTTCTGAATTAACTTTGATGTGTAATACAATGATCATTAAAGGATTAGCAGTAAATTTTTTCTAATTTGAAATATGTATAGTATTGAATCCAGTGTTCAAACCCAAGTCTACCTGACTCTCAAATCTATAAAATGCAAAGCAATGTAAAGGACATTTATACAGGGTGGAAAATATAAAAAAGCATGGAATATTTTGGAAACCATAAGTAACAATTCAAAGTTATGGGTATCTAGGGATTATTGAAAGACTATGGTATGAGAAAGGGCTAGAATGGCAAATTGGATCCATACTACAAAGAGAACTGGAAATACTTGGTGAGTCATTAAAGGTCTTTAATTAGGTGAGAGGGCAGATTTGTGTTTATAAAGAATCCTGGCAGAAGAATGGAAATAGATTGCAATGGAAATACTAGAAGTGAAAAAGATATTAATATGCTTTTACAACAGACTGTTGAAGACATAATCAAAACGTCAAATCATGATGATGATAGAAGATGGTGAGAGGTTTTAGTGAGTTGAGTCATGAGGGAGAGGGAAGTGTTTATTCTCTTGTTCTGTGTAAATACTTACAGGTGTGCCTCAAATAACCTCAGTGCCATTATCAAGAAATCTAAAAACATTAGCGAGAGACAATTTGGCTTTTTTTTCTCTAAAAGCTGATGGCCAATATGACAGTAGTTTGACACAGTCCTGCAATGTGGATAAGAATTACCTATATAGGGATTTTCAGCAGCCAGAAAACTAGTAGGAAGCTCAATGTAATTTTTTAAATAAAATAAAATTAATATCTAAGTTTTTGGTTTGAAATTTATCTCTTCAGTCTTTATCTGACATAGCAATTTTGAAGGATTTATTACTTTTGCCTATAGTTCTTAACTAATACTTAAAATATTCCTTCTTGCCTTCTAGAAAATCATGTGTCCCTGATTTTTCACTCACCCATTGTTTATTTCTCTTTCTCAGTAATAGACTCAATATTTTTTTGCTTTCACCTCGTATACAGATCCCAATCCTAGATGGTCCATTCTTCTTTATCTGTCTACTTTCATGGTGACCACCCAAACACTCATGGTCTCAATGTATACCTATATAAATTGTTACTCAAGTCTGTCTTTCTAACTTAGAAATATATGTTAAAGTCTGATTTCCTATTTAACACATCTGCTTGTAAATTCTATAAGTCATCAGCTATATGCTCATTAACTCTACTTTTTCTTCTAGACCTGCATCTTTATTCCATGTACTGAATATTTAGGCTATATTCTAACACTAATATATCTATTTTGTAAGCAAAATAGATCTGTTTTGGGAGATCTATTATGGGAGGTTGTGTTTCACAAACAGTATTTTGATACCACACCAAAAACATGATCCATAAAAAATGATAAATGCCATTTAATCAATATTTAAAACTTTGCTCCTGGAGATATTATTAAGGGAATTAAAAGATAAGCAACAGTTTGGGAGAAAATAACTGCATATCTCACATACGATAAAGGGTATTTTTTCCTCAAAATATGTGAAGAACTCTTAAAATTCACAATGAGAAAATTATTATTTAAAAAAATAAGAAAACATCTATAAAGTCAATTCACCGACAGAAGAATAACAGATGGTAAATATGAATATGAAAAGATATTCAACATCATTAGTCACTATGGAAATGCAAATTAAAAACACAATAAGATACTACTATATGTCTATTAGAATGGCTAAAATAAAAAATACTAATAGCTGATGAGGAAGTTGGACAATTGCAACTCTCATCCATTTCTAGTGGTAATGCACAATAATACAACTATTTTGGAAATCTATCTAGGAGTGAAATTTATTACCAAATTGCCATAAGACCCAGCAATCTCACCTTAGGCATTTATCCAAATGGATTGACAACTTATTTTCTCCACTTCTTTCCCCAAACCAAAATCTATTATCTATCTATCTGCATAATTTTATGGTAGTCATTCATATCAACAAAACTTGATGCCAATTTAGATGTTCTTCAATAGGCAAATGGATAAACAAAATATACTATAACCATATAGTGGCATACCTCTCAGCAATAAAAAAGAATGCACTATTGACCTACGCAAAAACTTGGATGAAACTCATCTGCTTTTTAAGTGAGAAAAGCTAGTTCCATGAGGTTCAATACTATAGTATTTTTTACAAAAAAGAAGTAGACACAGAAAGCTGAGACCATGTTATCCAGGGGACATATATTCAAAAGTCTGCAAGGGATACTAATCTACTAATACATATATAAAGCAGGTGCTGAACTGATAGTATTATAACCCAGTTTTTGTAAGTGTCATCCTCTTCTAAAACACAATCTAGACATTAATAACAACAGCAAAGGCATGTTTAATAAAACGACTCCCATACACAAATTTGGATTCAATTTGGCTCCTAATCTAACCTAGAGAAGAAAAAACTTACTCATAGCTCACCTACTGGAAGGGATACTAACTTCAGAACATGGTTTTACATTTCCGTTCGGGTCAACATATAAATAAAATTATGAAAATGTTTGTGGGGGAACATTTCTCTAAAACACTAGTACCAGGTTTAGTTATTGAAGGATATTACAGAGCATTTCCCCTGAAACTTTTATAGCTATTTTAGTACATGGTTTCTAGCCGGACTCAGAAATCTCTACATGTTCATTTTAGCCTTCTGTGAATCTGACGATTGTGAGGGTCTACTGTGCATGCTCAGTTGTTTAACCTAAATCAATTCTAATATTGAATTTCTTTAAATATGCAACATTCAAGTCAGCATCAAAATCAATAGCACTGGCTCCTCGTTGTCACCTGCCAAGAAAACATTTATGAAATTTAGCTCAACACTCATTCTCTCCTTCATTCACAGTCACTAGTATTCTGCACATAACATTCACCCTAACACTCTGAATAAATGTGTGCTATTCCAGTGATAATTTTTCAAGTGAGAGATCAGTTTGGATTTGACAATTAAAAAAATGTGCAATCTTTCTGAAAATAAAATAAGACCAAACTTATATGTTTTATATTTATCTACAAAATGATCATGCATTGGGGTAATTCAAGTGAAGGAGCATCATTCATAAAACCTATATTTGATCCAAACCATAAAACATTTTTAATGCATTGCATCAAAATATCAAAGTAACAAGTAATAGCCTAGGTTTCTGAAAATATTTGACTTTCAGGAGGACAGCCTGGGTACACAGAATGATTATACAAACATTGTAGCAATACAGTATTAATTCTACATTTATCCTGTCTTCAATGTGACTGGCAAAGCAATTGGTGAATGTATTCACCATGCAATGACCAGACTCTTTGCATAGGACTGAAATAGCATCATCAACAATGCATGGTTATTTGAGCTGAGTGTTCAAATTATTATTTGAGTAATAACTATCAAGATAATAGACAGAATTTAGTTTTAAAACTATACATTATATGAATATCTTAAACATCATATGAATTATTTTTTCCTAAATAATTTTTCTGTTTTTCTTTTTAAAACCTTAGTGTATTTATTTTTGCTCTGGGTGTTCAAAGTAAAGTTAAACATAAAACGAAAATAACTATACTTGGTGGCATTGCAGTGAGTTTGTATTATTGGAAAGTAAGTTATTTCACAAAGAAAATTCGATGAAATTCAATAAAATATGACACAATTCCTATATTAACTTTAATGAAGCTCTCCTGGAGCTAGATGCTTGGAGAGTTTTAAAAGCAGGTAGCTTGGATGCCAGCTGGAGTTTTCTCAGCTGAGTCAGATTAAGCAAAGAACACTTGCTCAGCTTTATTAACACACACAATTTAGCAGAGTAACAGTCAGGCTTCTCTATTTCATGGGTTGGTTGCTTACTGGTAATATCATTCCTGGGAGAATTCAGGACTTTTCATTACACTGTGAATAGTTTACAGTATTGAGCTACGAAATGGAAATTAAACTAAGGACATTTTATTTGTGAACTGGTTAATTAAATAGCAGACAAAAGCAAGCTACACTTGTATAAAACCTCAGCAGATTTGGTTTGCCAGCCATGTGTAAAAATATTTTTTTCTTTTTAATTTCAATCAGTAGCCCACTGCACTGAACTGAAACTGAGTCAAAAATGGGTTTTGAACTTCTACGTAGTCACATAACATGAACCAGACTTTAAACACTCATTAGATTTTCACAACCCTCAGTAAATCCACTCTACCTTTTCAAGTTTATATTAAATGGATAAATTATGACTCTTGAAAAATACAGCTCATTGCTAACTCGCAATATATCTAAAATGATATAAAAGGGGGAGGTGTTTGCATGAAGCAATACAATTTTACAGAGTTGATGGAAAAGCTACTTTCCAGTATTAGACAATAATAAAAAAATTATTAAAATCTGATAATTAACAATATAGCTCTGAATAATCTCACATACATTTAAAGAAAATTGTTAAACCTCTGCTGTATACCATGATTCATACTAGATGTTGTAGATAAGTAAGATTTAATTTATTTTCTTAAGGTTCTTTTCCAAATAAAAATCTGATCATTTAGTGACCTGGTTTAGTGTCCTTCAGTGACCTCTCATTGAGATAGTGATCAAAATCTTTAAAAGACTCTGGAAGAGCCTTGCTCTATCCATATACAAGGCCTTGCTTGAATGACTTTCCTGCGGTGTTCTCAGGTCTGGCCACGTGGCCTTTCATTTCATCAAATGTGCTAGGCTCTTTCCTGTCTCAGAGCCTTTGCTGAATCTCTTCCTTTTCCTCCAAAACTCCCTGCTCCCCCTTCAACTTGTTTCCCTGTATTTATTCTTTATAGTTGACTACAAATGACAGTTTATTTAGGAAACCTTCATGCACCACACCCAGATTAAAATCCCATTAACTCTTTCTAAGAAGGGACTATTCAATATTGTCTCTCCTGAGCAGGTAATTGTGTATATGACTATAAAGCTCCGGGAATAAGTTTAAGGTGGAAAGATCAATCTGGGAGTCAGATTTATCTTATTTATTTAAATACAGATGAATTAATATTTAAATGAATGTCAAGCCCAGAAGCTAAACGATAGCATCACAAGGAAGTATTCAGTTTGCCAATTTTTTCCTTTTAACTGACCAGCTTAGTACATTTCTGTTAATTATTTAGATCTGCTTCAGTAACATAATTTGTTATATCAGCTTATTCTGGTCTTTTGTTTATTTTAATCCTTCCTTACTTAAAAATAAAACAGTACTTTTGTTTTCAACTTAAGAATCAAATAACTTCACGGAACATTATTAAAACTCTTGATAACTTCCCAACTGCATTATTAATATTACATAGATTTATAAGACTAGGTTATGAAAGATGATAAATAGATAAAATTAGATAGATAATAGATTAATTTAAATAAATAAATATAGACATACATGTTTTAAGATAGTGGCAAATGTTTGTAAGATACCTGTGCAGATTTTCTTCAGATAGCTCCTTAATCCATGTCTGCTGGTATTTATATACTTTATACATAGCTCTGTTCAAGGCGGTTTTCGTGTAACAAAGCTTCTGAAGACTTACATAACTGAGAATATATTTCATGCCCTCTGTTTAAATGACAATTTGCTGGATATAAAATTCTAAGTTTTTTTTTCAAACTCTAGAAATATGATTGTATCATCTTCTTTCATACAGTTTTTATAAGTTATTGTCAATCTCCTTTCTTTTTTTCCCTTTCAAATTTTATTTTAGGTTCTGGGGTACATACACAGGTTTGTTAGATGGGTAAATTGCAAGTCACTGTGCTTTCATGTACAAATTATTTTATCACCCAGTTAGTGAGCACAGTATCTGATAGGCAGTCTTCTAATCCTCACCTTCCCCCCACCCTGCATCCTCATGTAGGCCCCAGTGTCTATTGTTTCCTTCTTGGTGTTTGTGTGTACTCAGTGTTTAGCTCCTACTTATAAGAACGTATAGTATTTGGTTTTCTGTTCTTGTACTGATTTGTTTAGGAAAATGGCCTCGCACCCATGTTGCTGTGAAGGGCATGATTTTGCTCTTTTTTATGGCTACATAGTATTCCATGGTATATATGTACCACATTTCCTTTAACCAGTCCACCACTGTTTGACATCTAGATTGATTCTATGTCTTTGCTGTTGTAAATAGTGCTGCAATGAACATATGCATGCATGTGTCTTTATCGTAAAATGATTTATTTTCCTTTGAGTATATACCTAGTACTAGAATTGCTGTCAAATGGTGGTTCTGTTTCAGAATCTTTGAGAAGCCTCCAAAATGCTTTCCATAGTGGCTGAAATAATTTTTCTTCCCACCAACAGTGTATAAGTGTTCCTTTTCCTCTGCAACCTCATCAGCATCTGTTATTTTTTAAATTTTAATAATAGCCATTCTAACTGGTGTGAAATGGTGACTCATTGTGGTTATGATTTGCATTTCTCTAATGATTACTGATATTGAGCATTTTTTCATATGCTTGTTGGTCATATGTATGCCTTCTTTTGGAAAGTGTCTGCTCTTGTCGTTTGTTCACTTTCTAATGGCATTTTTTGTTTTTTGCTTGTTGATTTGTTTAAGTTCCTTATAAATTCTGGATATGAGACCTTTGTTGGATACAGAGTTTGCAAATATTTTCTCCAATTTCATAGGTTGTTTGTTTACTATGTTGATAGTTTCTTTTCTGCACAGAAGCTCTTTAGTTTAATTAGATCACCTTTGTCCGTTTTTGTTTTGTTACAATTGCTTTTGGAGTCTCGATAATGAAATCTTTGCCAGGGTTGATGTCTAAAATGGTTTTTGCCTAGTATTTTTTTAGGGTTTTTATAGTTGTAGGCTTTATATTTAAGTGTTTAATCTATTTTGAGTTGATTTTTGTATACCATGAGTCATACTAGAGGCTGTGGATAAGTAAGATTTATTTATTTTCTTAAGGGTTTTTTCCAAATAAAAATCTGATCATTTAGTGACCTGGCTTAATATCCTTCAGTGACCTCTCACTGAGATTTGGGAATCTCTACCTAGATTTCAGAGGATGTATGGAAACACCTGGATGTCCAGGCAAAAGTTTGTTTCAAGGACAGAGCCCTCATGGTGAACCTCTGCTATGGCAGTGCAGAAGGGAAATATTGGGTCAGAGCCACAACACAGATTCCCTACTGGGGTGCTGGCTAGTAGAGCTGTGAGAAGAGGGCCACCATTCTCCAGACTCCAGAAATGGTAGATCCAATGACAATTTGCATTGCGTACCTGGAAATGCTGCAGACACTCAATGCCAGCCCATGATCTCATCAAGGAGGGAGACTGTACACTACAGAGCCACAGGAGCAAAGCTATCCAAGATCATGGGAACTCACCTTTTGTATCAGTGTGAGCTGGATGTGGGACACATAGTCAAAGGAAATCACTTTGGAGCTTTAAGATTTGATTGCCCATCTCTAGGGAAATGCTTCCAGCTTTTGCCCTTTCAGTATGATATTGCCCTCTCCTTTATCTTGCTCTTTTTGTCTCTAATCTTCTTTTCCTCCCTGCAATCTTTTCTGTTTGTCTTTGTACATTAAATTTCCGCATATATCTAGAACTGTGTGTTTTTTTATTTCTCCTTTTTGGCAATTCATAAGCCCTTTCAATATCAAGATATTTTATCATTTTATTTTTTTTAAATTTCAATACATTTATGTCTATTGTTTTTTCAAATATTTTTTCTTCTTCATTTTTATCTTTCAGTTCTTCTGGAATTCCTATTACCCACATGTTACATTTCCACCTTTATTCTTCATCTCCTTTGTATTTTCTTGTTCTTGGGATGTTGCTGCTATAGTTTGGATAGGGTTTGTTTGGCTGCTCCAAATCTCTTGTTGGAATTTAATCTCCAGTGTGGCAGTGTTGGGATGGGGCCCAGTGACAGGTGTTTGGGTTTGGGGGCAAATCCCTCATGAATCACTTGGTGCCATTCTCACAGTAATGAGTGAATGTCCACCCTATTACTGCCCATGAGAGGTGGTTGTTAAAAAAAGCTGGCATCTCCCCTCCTCTCTCCTGTTTCCTCTCTCATCATGTGATCTCTGCACACACTGGCTCCCTGCCTTTCACCATGAGTGGAAGAAATTTGTGTCCCTCACCAGATACAGATGCCCAATTTTGAACTTTTCCTGACTTAAGAATCATAAGCTAAATAAATCTCTTTTCTTGATAAATAACCATCCCTTAGGTATTCCTTTATAGCAACACAAACAGACAAATCTTTCTTCTATGAGGCTTTTGATTCTGATTTTCTCTAATTCATTCCTCAGCTGTATCTATTCTATTTAATATGTGTTTTAATTCTCACATATTTCCATGTCTAGTATTATAACTGGCTTTTTAATATTTTCATGACAATATACTTTCTTATATAAGTTACTATGATTATTAAGTGAATAAAATTCTAGAACTTTTTTATATTGATATCTCTTTTCTTGATACAATGTGTGTAATACAGTGCATTTTTTGTTATCTGTGAAAATAAAGGTGGTCTTCAAATTTCTTGTTAGTTTGGTTTATGGGCTCATTTTCCTCTGGAACAGGTTTCTCTGTCAAAGAATGTGTATGGGGGAAGGCCAGGCATAGGTCTGGTTATTCTCTATGGGCTTAAGGAGTAGTGGCAGATGAGCTTCAGAGTCCTGTCTTGGTGAAGGGGCTCAGCAGTCATATTGTTTGGTATTGTTTTTAGAGCACTCTGAGTTTTAGAAGTCTGGAAAATGGGGAGAAAACATCAAATGGAACTGTTGAGGAGCAACGAGTGGGAAAGAAGAGAATCAAAGAGATGATGGTGTGCTGACAGAAGAAAATGTTTCAAGAAGGTAGCACCAATCACAAAAATGTAGAACAATGGCCGGGCACAGTGCGTCATGCCTGTAATCCCAGCACTTTTGCCAAAGCAGGTAGATCACAATGTCAGAAGTTCAAGACCAACCTGACCAACATGGTGAAACCCCGTTTCTACTAAAAATGCAAAAATTAGCTGGACGTGCTGGCACACGCCTGTAGTCCTAGCTACTCAGGAGGCTGAGTCAGGAGAATCACTTGAACCCAGGAGGTGGAGGTTGGAGTGAGCCAAGATCATGCCACTGCACTCCAGTCGGGGTGACAGAGCAAGACTCCAAAAAAATTTAAAAAAGAAAGAAAGAAAGAAGAAAGAAAGAAGGAAAGGAAGGAAGGAAGGAAGGAAGGAAGGAAGGAAGGAAGGAAGGAAGGATAGAACAATAACTAGATAGGGGAGTGGGATCCAAATACGTCATTTGTAAGTCTGGGGAAATTAAGTAATACAATTTGTGTGCCAATATCAAGGTTTTTCTCTAGAATAATGAGTCAGTCATTCCCAAATAATGAGATAGTCATTGTAAACTTGATAAACTCAATAAAATTGATAATTTTATTTTAATTTTTAGTTACAATATATTGCCTGATAATTTAGGACTAAAAATGCATTCTTTCTTTCCAGAAAAAAATCTGTATTTTGCAACTTCAAAAAATACACATTTCATAACAAAATGTTAAACTACTTCAATATATAATTTTACATTCTCTTTAGATCATAAGGGAATTTTATTAACTATCCACATAAGTTTTGTAAATATTAATACACTTGGGTTTCTTATTTTAGCACTGTTTCTGACTTACATAGTTTATAAAAAATTGAGTAATTCAGAAGGCAAATCAGAAAATGTATCATGGCTTATTTAATTGCTATTCAACTATAATACATGATGATAGATGCCTGTTTTGATTGTAGCTTAGCATGCCCTTAGGAAATAATGTGTTTGTACATATTCATTGTTATAACTGACCTGTTACAGCAACTGGCTAGCAGTAATGCCAAAACAAAGGTTCATTATAAATAGATCAGTTTATTTTAGTAAGAGTTTAATTGTGACTCCATAATCATTCAGTTTTACATGCCAGTTAAAAATATCAAATAATTCTCCCACTACTTTGGTTTTTATAAATGAATAGTG
Organism: Hylobates moloch; assembly: GCF_009828535.3. Taxonomy (NCBI): domain Eukaryota; kingdom Metazoa; phylum Chordata; class Mammalia; order Primates; family Hylobatidae; genus Hylobates; species Hylobates moloch. The sequence continues at coordinate 44,833,999 of NW_026652288.1, forward strand.
ACTGTGAAACATCTTGCCCTTTCTGCCCTTATCCCACAATTCACCGTTATGTTTATATGTTTATATCTAAATCCTTAGGTTGATGGGCACAGCTTACGGATAAGTGGGTGGTTTGCATGTCTTCAGAATGGCTCTGAAGGCATATACTGACAGAAGCACTAATTAGTGAAGCGTATTTCAAAGTAAACAATTTGGTGTAGAGAACTTCACCAGAAGCCTTGTTCATGAAACTAGACACATAATTGCTAATATAGATGGCCAGGTATTGCTGTTGTCTTCTCAAAATCACATGGGCAATTCTAATCAATTCTAAACTGTTGTGTGTTGCATCTTTTCCTCTGAAATACATAAGCGAAATTACTGAGCCAATTTCAGGCTATCAAATAACAGAAAAAAAGGGAAGTTTTGCAATCTGATAAAGCTACACTTTGCCTTTGGATTCAGAAAGACTTTAGTTCACAACTCATTTCTGGTAACCATTAGCTGTGTCTGAGGAAAATTCTTTATCTTCTATGAATCTGTTTATTTTATAAAATATAATTGTATACTTCAAAAATTGTGATATATAAACAGTCAAGAAAAATAAAGAGGTGTAAGGCAAGATATCTAGTACAATCCTTTTCACTCAAGAAATGCTAGTGCTTTTAAAAGTTATTAAGTCTACGTATAATGGGTTGAATGAAATACAGACAAGGGAGAATTTGTAAACTTGTACTGAAAATTTGTATTTATTTATTTTCCTCCTTCTCTTCCTCTTCTCCTTTTTTTTTCTCTCTCTCACTTACCCTCTCTTTGTCCTCTTCTGCAGAGTCCTGCAAACATTCCTACATTTGCAGAATTCTCTACTTTTTATTATAATTAGTATTACCTAACAAACAATCTCAAAATGAAGTGACTTAAACAGCAATTTATTATGACCTCGCATGTCCGTGAATTTTTTGGGCTTCTTGGGTTCATTTGATTAGTTCTTGTTTATAGTCCCTCAAGGGGTTGAAGTCATATATCAGCTGAGAACTGGAGAGTCTTAAAGTTTGAGTGGGCATGGTACCTAAGATGGCTCACTCACATGGCTGAGAGCTGAGACTGTTAACTGAAAGTTCAACCAAAGCTGTCAACCAGATTCCACACATGGCTTCTCATGTTCATCACAGTGTGGTGGCTGGGTTTTAAAGTAAGTAACTCGAGAGTGAATGACCCAAAAAGACCCACGTGACAGCAGGAAGAACTTTTCTGACCTTGCCTCCACCACATCCTGTTAGTCAAGAGTGAGTTACAGCGCCAACGAGATTTGAGAGGAAGATACCACAAAAGGATAGATGCATACACAGAGAAGATGGCATTTTTTAGATTGGATGCCACATGTCTTATACTCATTCGGGGGAAAATAAAGCCAAGAAGAAGCAGAACATGCCAAATATTTATTTTCCTGGTGTATCTTGCTTCAAGAGCATAGACATATGCTCTAGATTCAGCCAAACACATATAGCTGTCCTAATCATAAAAGAAGTTGCTAAGGAAGTCATTTCTGGCAGGAGCTTCAACAATGGCAGTATCACTTCTTTTCCACAGGCAGTAGTGCCTGGATTAGTGCATCAGTGACATCAGCAGCTTGCATCAGTGACAGTTGGATACTCCAATGAACAAATCAGAATGGTCAGGACTAGGGCACAAGTTGTGACATCTAGTCCTCAACCTTGAAAAGCAGATCTACTTGTTTGTATCATGCTATTGGATATGACTCTGTCTTCATGTTTTTGAGCCTCATCCATCAGGCTCTTCAATAATTCTTTTGCTGCCAATGGTCTTTTATTTTGTTATTTTTGCTTACTTTAGTCAGGTATAATTTTATTGCTTATATCAATAATTATGTTTCATGAGATTTTTATATGAGAAAACTTCCCCAGGTCCAATGCTAAACTATATAATCTGTTCATATTGAGTAACCTCTACAGAATAAAACATAAATACTTGCATTATTATAACATTTAATATCTTAATATTATATTATAATTAACCATTTTACACTGTATCTTGAATATTTTTTATTTTATTTTGGTTTCTTAAGATAAATATCATGCTCCATAAATGTGATCTCATAGCAAGTACACAGCTTAAGCCTCTAGGTGCATATATTCTAATACAGAAATAAACTTGAAAAACAAAAAAATGGAAATGGTGCTGTGCAAGCTATGTATATAATGGTTAACTTTAGGTTTTTCCAGTTTTGTCTTCACAATTTTTGCTTTTATTTTTTATGGTCAAATATATTTTAGAAGAATCCTAAGAAGAAAACCTGAGGCAGAGCAACTGTTCAGTAATATTTTAATGGAGCTGAGTCATCTAACCTATCTGCTAAAAGTCAGAAAGCTAAATAGTTATGGGACTTGTATTATCAGGGGGAAGGAGTGAGGGCACATCCTCACCAAGGGATAAGCAATGAAATTATAATAAGCAATTATATTAGTAACAGTTATATAACAATTATAAGCAATGGAATTATACTAAGTGAAGAAAGGACATGCCCTAGGGCAAGCTTCTCTTAAAATATCTTTAGCAGGTTACTTACTGATTATACATCAGATTTTCTCACAGAAACAAAGATGTTACAACAAACATTACCTAGCAGAGTATTGCTAGCAAAGACATATTACAATGTTAACTCTCATTCTGATATTCAAAGAAAAATTTCCAACAATATATAACCAGTTTGGAAGATACACATAAATGCAAAATTAAAGAGGGAAAAATGATTAACAAATACAACCTGGGTCCCCTAGTCATTGCAGTTAATTCAAACAAACATCAGACTAGCAATGAATATGCCTCATGTTTGATTCCAATATACTGCCACATTTTTCTGACCTACTCTTTATCTGGCTTATCTTTCAATAAATAGATGATTTAAATTCTCTGTTTAACATACTTTGTATCAGATGAGTGTATGTGTGCGTATGTGCATGTGCATGTAAGAGAAAGGGAGAGGTATGAGAGTTAAGAGTGAAAAATATTATAGAGCAAAAATAATGCAAATTCTAGTTATATCAATCCCTTTCCATTTTTAGCAGCAGAGTCATTTACCAAAGCATGTATATCAAGGCATTGATTGAAATTCCAATGATGCCATAATATTTTCCAAAGAAAAAAATTAGTAAAAGTGTGTTTTTTCTCCAAAGGGACAGCTCACTAAGTTTTATATGGGAGTTTCTTGGTTTTGGTGAGACACCTAAAAATTCATTAATAAGAGAGAATAAATATTGCAAAATATAATGTTAATATTTTAATTGAACTAACCTATGCCTGGCTTCTGAAAAATAAGTTACATTCTAATGTTTTCCCATATTTATACATGAGAATATCTCTTAGGGGACCACAACTATGTTATAAGCATACTTTATGTTCTCTATCACTTTCCTCCAAGCACTTTTCTCAGCATTAGGCATAAAGTATTGTCAGTGAGCATTTACAGTGGTCATGCCAATATCACTATGAATCACGTTTATGAACAGTTAATGAAGGCCAGTTTATCAAGTCACGATCAGGGTAGAGATACCTCATGACTCCCACACCAGTGAGTTTTAAAAAGTTACTAATGCTCATGTAAGATATTTATTTTAATGAATTTTCTACCATTTTCTAGAAATATTTCAAAAGAACTATCAGAAATGATCAAAACAACATATTATTCTAAAAATATCTGGCAAACCCCATAGAAATAATAACTGCATATGTATATAATGGGCCAGATGTTCTCTTCTGTTCATTCTTTTTTTTTGAGATGGAGTCTTGCTCTGTCGCCCAGGCTGGAGTACAGTGGAGTACACTGCAAGCTCCGCCTCCCGGGTTCATGCCATTCTCCTGCCTCAGCCCCCCGAGTAGCTGGGACTACAGGCTCCCACCACTACGCCCGGCTAATTTTTTGTATTTTTAGTAGAGACGGGGTTTCACCGCGTTAGCCAGGATGGTCTCGATCTCCTGACCTTGTGATCCGCCCACCTCAGCCTCCCAAAGTGCTGGGATTACAGGCGTGAGCCACCACCCCCAGCCCGTTAATTCTTAAAACAACCTCAATGTCAAAGAATTACCATGAATCCTCATTTTATTTACAAAGAGATTCAGACACAAGCAATTAAGTAACTAGTCAAGGGTTACACATCTCATGAATCAGAGGGCCAAGATTTGAATCTGGTAGGTCTGGCTCCAAAGCCCATCTCTTCGAGCTCCGGAATCTTGTCTTTATGGAGATCACTATATGTGTCAATTCTCCTGGCAGGGTCTCATAATGTATTTCTGAGGATTTACTAACTTGAGGTTATTTTATTTTCATTCATCATTAAAAGTTATTCAATTATTTAAAATTCCAAGCACTGAAGAGTGCTTTAGTGATTGAAACAGGAATTGTACATAGGAAATGAAGCAAAATAGCATATTAAGAGACAAAAGCTTATTTTGAGTTGAGATGTTGTGAATCAGTGGAATAAGATTGATAATTGTATTTCTATACTTGAGATTCTCTAATTATGACACTATGATTTCTTACAGAAAGTCAAGCACTTAATATAAGAGGATGGTCCCTGAAGCTTTGCTATTTATTATGTTTTCTCTCAGAGAGAAATGTTACCTTTTTTGACTCTAAGTAAAGACAATAAAATATGAATACTTAGGATATTCCAAGATAATGCCATTTGGGTATTAGCATTTCTCAGTTTATTTGCCCAGTGCGCACAATTTAACTGAAACATAAAATGACAAATCTTGTTGTTGCATAAACCAAAATATTATCTTATCTTTCAACTCAGGAAACTTCTGTCTGGTCATAAGATAATCCAAAAAGTACATAAATTAAGATTAGGTAAAATGTCATTTTCTTTCTATTTTTAAATTCACTCACCATTTAAAAAACAGAAACAAAATTATTCTTCAGCTTTTAAAGTGATTTTTAATTTTTATTTTTACTTTGATGCTTTCATTTCCCTTTCTCAGTTGCTCTGTAATTTATGGAAGATACCCAAAATTATTTTCTCTTGTGAATAGTCTGTAAATATTTGAAAGTGCTATTAGTGCTACTGCAATTTATTAAACTACCAGTTTACCTAGTTACAAGTTACCTAGTTTCAAGATCATTTGAATCTCATCTCCATTTAAAATAAAATTTGTCAGTCATGTTCATTCAGCTATTTAACATTTATTGATTGATTAGTTTTATATTCTCAGAGCAGGTAGGAATGAACACACAAAGCTCATGCTTCAGTAGAATTGTATTCTAGAAGATGGAGACAAAAATACACAATTAAATAGATATAATGACAATTAAATATAATATGCATGTACATAATTGCTATGTCAAGAAATTAACAAATTAGGCAATATAGAGTTATAGGATGGTGATGCTACTCTAGTACACGTAGTTCCAGGAATCTTCTCTAATATGATGGCATTTAGGCAGATTTAAATGAAATGAAGACATTGGCCCTCTTGCAGGCCAGTAAGTGTGGGACAGGAAGATTAAGTTCCATGATCGGGGAAGCTTAGAGTGTCCAATTATATGTAGGGCAGAGGCCTGGGAGCTTGAGGGAGGTGTCATAAAAGGTAAGCAGAGTGATTTGAAATTTCTATGACTTTCATATAACTATTATGAAAAACAGTCTTGCCAGTGACAGGTAAGAGGTTGACTTTGCAGTCATGGAATCTCTAAAGTGTCAACTGATATCTCTTCCCATCAAAAAACACATAAAACAGCACAAATATCTCATTATTAGAACATGACAATATCATATATGGACATCATAATTGAAGTATGACAGGGAACAAAAGGACAAAATTATAATAGGTGGGCACTTTTGATGTCTGCATAGTTCTCAGGCAGAGATAAGATGTGAATGAATATTCCAACTTAATTCTAGTACAGCAGGGTATTATTAACTGGTCTTTTTTTTTTTTTTTTTTTTTTGAGACGGAGTCTCGCTCTGTCACCCAGGCTGGAGTGCAGTGGCGCAATCTCGGCTCACTGCAAGCTCCGCCTCCCGGGTTCACGCCATTCTCCTGCCTCAGCCGCTCCGAGTAGCTGGGACTACAGGCGCCCGCCACCACGCCCAGCTAATTTTTTGTATTTTTAGTAGAGACGGGGTTTCACCGTGGTCTCGATCTCCTGACCTCGTGATCCGCCCGCCTCGGCCTCCCAAAGTGCTGGGATTACAAGCGTGAGCCACCGCGCCCGGCCTATTAACTGGTCATTATACTTTCATTTCCTCCCCCTCAAAGGCCACCAGGCACACACAAAGTCATCTTTTGGTAACATCTTTTCTTTGAATAGTGTGTGGACAGAGGTTAAGATTTAGGCATTGGTAACTGAAAACATTTTTTTTTATAAAATATCACCTTAATATTATAATCCATGAAAATAACAATAGCAAGCCCTTAATATGGTCTAAACATACTTTTAAACATCCTGCTGGAAACTACATCATTTAATTTGTATAACAATTCTATGAAATTGTATTTAAAATCCCATTTTTATACCCATTTTACACATGAGAAAACTGAGGTAGAGATTACTGTTTAGCAAAGTGGCACAGCTGGTGATGAATACAGTTGGAAATGGAACCTGAGCTAATAAGCTTTAGAATCCATGCCTTAACTGCTATGCCATGTAAAACTTGGTAAAAACAACAAAACAAACAAAATATGTGAAATACAACATAACGAAATAACAGAATTTTAAAAATTCACTTATCGTTTTGCCAGCCCAACATTCACCTATTACATTTTTTATGTGCATTTTCTATGTTTATGAATATATATGTTTTAATTAATTCTAACTGGAGTGCTCTACAATTTTCTATTCTATTTCAAAGGTCATAGAAAATGTCAATGTTACTTTGGGAGGCCAAGGCAGGCGTATCACGAGGTCAGGAGTTCGAGACCAGCCTGACCAACATAATGAAACCCTGTCTCTACTGAAAATACAAAAAATTTAGCCGGGCATGGTGGCGGGCACCTGTAATCCCAGCTATTCAGGAGGCTGAGGCAGGAGAATGGCTGGAACCCGGGAGGTGGAGGTTGCCGTGAGACGAGATTGTGCCATTGTAGCCCAGCCTGGATGACAGAGTGAGACTCCATCTAAAAAACAAACAAACAAACAAAATAACAACAACAACAACAACAAAATATAAAAAAGTCAATGTTGGGATCATTTACAAAGTAATTATTTCAATATCTCAATAATATCACATTGAGTGGACATGACACTCAATCATTTGGGGTGATTCCAGCATTGCAAAAGACATCTGTCTTTTTTTTTTTTTTTTTGCATGAAGATATCTTTACTTTTTCAGAACATTACCTTGAGAAAGCATTCTAGAAAATGAGGTTGGAGTGATTTAAAGATACAAACACATGTACGGCTCTTGATACACGTGCTGTTTATAAGATATTTTATTTGCCTGACATCTATTGTATGAAAATTGATGATAATCAGTAACTGTATAACTGTATCTTGTCTAATCATTCTAATAATATATTCTGTTATGGTAAGGCTCAGTCCCAGAAGCTGGGCCGGTTTATGAATTTTGCTAAAAGAAAATAATACAATACAGGTGGTAACACAATAGTAAACATTTAGAAGTGAGTAAAATGTTAAGCACTTGGAGAAAAAGAGTGAATACTATTCCAAACTGAGAATTTGGCATCTCTTTTCTGATTTATCTCATTTTAGAAAAAATTGTAACCCGATCTATTAGTGAATTAGATACCGCCTATGTTTTCAAGACAGCTAGATAAAAATTACAGAACAATGCAATTTAATAATCAAAATATTTTCAACAACATAATTTTTCTAGGAATGATTAACATGACAACTAGCTGAGACGACTTTATGTGTTGCTGGAATTATTGCATATCACTCAGACAAAACATAATAGTCTGCGTATGCATTATGCTAGAGCATAAATATGACAAAGTGTGTGCCTTTCCAGAATGCTGAAGAAAGTTATTGGTCTTTCCATCATTTTTGATATTTAATGTTTAGTGATTCATACTGAATTTTTTTATGAAATATTATTATATGTGTTAAAAATTAAGAGTGGTGCTGTCAGGAAACTTCATGAGATATTTAACATATAAGCTAATATTTTCCGTAAATATTTCCATGCATTCACATTCACATCTTCACTTATCTCAGATGAAAGCCTATGGAAAAGACTTCATTTAGGCATTCTGAAAAAGATACTTACTGAGAGAAATAAAAACAATGACTAACAAATAGCGTCATTTAATACCTTGAAACTAATGGTTTTACCATTAAAAGAAGCTACCAACAACATTGCATGAAAAGATCTTCATTAATGTAACAGCACCCTCTATGTTCAAGAGTCTGCAGTAGAGAGTAGAGTAAATAATCTTTGAATAGTTAACAAAACCTGTTTTTTCCATATCAGTTTTTATACCTTACGGTGAAATTTTCTTGCTTATCAGTCAATTTTATAGTCCACCTTCATAAAGCCAAAATAATATAATTAAGATTTTATAAGAAAAAAATGAAATAGAATTTTAAATCCTACTGTCAATTTCTTTGGAGAAATGCCATTGACCTATCATGTTTGGATATTAAAAGCAGAAATAATTTTTTGAGCAGGAAAATAATACATTTTAATAGATATAATTAATGTTTAAAATCTTCTAAGTAATAAAAAAGTATTAGACTTTGACATAAACCACAGGCACCAATTATAGGTTTCATTCATAAGGCACCTCTTAACAAATTGTAAGGCAAGCCTGGCTGAATTATATAGAAACCTTTTACTAGAAAAATATTTTACTATAAAGATTTTTATCTTAGAAATAATACCAGAGGAGCATATAAAAGTACCTTCCAGGTAAAAACAAAACAAAACAAAACAACAACGACAAAACCTTTATTTCCTGTCTACCCTTTAGTATCTATAATGTGTTCATAAATTTTCCAGTGTAAAGCTTTGACTTATTTCACTAACTTTGTCCTTCATCTGTTAAAGGCAATATAAAAATTACAGTAGCAAAGGCTAGGTTTTGTGAGGGCTTACTTAAATAGGAATAGTTCTAAATGCTTATTTGTTTTTATTAGGAATTTAAAATGCTTGTTCATTTAAGATACCTATTGGTTTATGTTAATTGTTTACATACTGAGGCCATAAACATTTAAGGATACTGAATTATCTAATATAAAATGAAATGCAAAAAATGAATGATACTTGTTTGTTTATTTATTTATTTAGAGATAGGTTCTCTCTCTGTTGCCCAGGATGGTGTGCAGTGGCATGATCATTGTTCACTGCAGCCTTGAATTACTATGCTAAAGTGATCCTCCCACCTCAGCCTCCTGAGTAACTGGGACTACAAGCAAGCACCACCATGCCCAGCTTTTATTATTATTATTATTGTTATTATTATTATTATTGTTATTATTATTATTATCATGTACAGACACAGAGTCTTGCTATGTTTTCCAAGTTGGTCAAGACTATTAAGAGACTGTGACCATTTGAAGAAATAATTCTCCACATTGTTCTCTAAAACTGCCAAACTTATTCTACATGATTTATAATACAATGTTACCAAATCTTGAATGTATAATACTTGAGATGCAAAAATAGGCAAACTAAAACAAATAAATTTAACAGATGAAAAGTTAAACACGAATATGTCCAAGTTTATCCCTGTGATTTCCATCAAATATACAAATAAGCTACCTTGTGGCTAATAAGAAATTAACCATTGAGATGCCAAAAATTATCAGCAATGTAAGAGTAGAATCTGTCAGTTCCAAAATACAAACTCACAACCTTTCATATCTCCAATTATCATCTTTTTTGAAAAAATGAGGGGCCTTAAAGTAGAGTTTATAAATAGAGGACCTATGCTTTTATTTAAGGGATGTGGTAAATGAATAAATTGTTTTTCAAATTATAAGTATATTCTACCCTTCATGTTCAGAAAATGATTAAATTGTTGAAGACATTTACTTTTCTAAAACCAAAAATATAATTTTTAAAACATAAACTCTATAAAGTTACATAATTTTAAATACTAAGAAAAAAAGGAGTGAATTTATTTACTTTTTTATTTCAAGGGTATGGAAGAAAATTCAAACAACATATATTTGAACACTTTGTTTAAGATACAGTGAGGGGAGCCAATACTTACATATCAAATATAGAGCAAATCTGTCTATACAAGAATCAATTGCACAGTACAAAAGATATGCCTGCTGTTTTCCTATTTAAGAAAATAATTAAGACTTGACCATGACTAATTACCTTAGAGATAGGTTTCCTGCCTCTATTGAAAATTAATTTGTGTCACATAAAGTACAATAAAACATGCATTACATTAGGTATTTAGTGTCTGGTAATCAATTCATTAAAAAATAATTTAAACACTTGTAAGTATATCATTGATGCCTTTTCTACTTTTAAGAAAATTTTATCAGAAATTATTGAAAACTTTTAGCTTGATTCTTCAAAGTTTAAACCCTTCATCTGTTATACAACTGAATTTACAGTTAAATATCTACGGTTTGTGTATAGGATTAAACAGTATCACACTCTTCATGGTGTCTAGCCAAGTAGATTAATTGGAATTATTTCTGAAATGCTTCTTAAATATCAAGTCCAATTCTAGGAACTAAGGGCTTAATAGTAAACAAAATGGAAAAAAATCCCTACCCACATAACATCTTAACAGAGTACCAACCTATTACCTCAATTTCATAGGTCAGAAGTCAGACTCGTTTTGCCTGGGTCTCTGCTTAACTTCTCACGAGAATGAAACCAAGTTGCCCACAGGGCTAGGCTCTTACCTGGAGTCTCTGGAGAAAAATGTGCTTCCAAGGTCATTCCAGCAGTTGGAAGAATTCATTTCCTTGCAGTTGTAGAGTGAAGTCTTCATTTTTTGGTTGGCTGTCAACGAAAGGTAACTCTCAGCTCTTTGTAGCTGTTACTTGTACATGACCCATTCTATTTTCAAAACCAGCAGTGACACATCCAGTTCTTCTCATGTTTCAGGTATCTCTGACATTCTTATCTGCTATCAACCAGAGGAAATTATGTTTTTAAAAGGCTTATCTGATTGAGTCAGTCCCATCTAGATGGATAATCTCTGTTATCTTAAAGTCAACCAACTTGGGACTTTCATTACATTTGTAAAATCCCTTCACAGAAGTACTTAGGTTCACGTTTGGTTGGCTATCCTACAGACAGAAATCTTGGGAGTAGGCATCTTTAGAACTCTGCTTACCACAGAAGACACCAATACTTAAAGAAATAAATGAAATATATACTATATCAGATGATAAGGGCTATGAAAAGAATAAAACAAATAGAATACAAGAAATGCTTACGTGATGATGACAGGCTAAAAGGAACATTGAGAATCCCCCTAGAATTTAAAGCAGAAGGTACTGTGATAAAGCTGAAAATGTCAAATGCGAAGAAAAAGGGAGGGATCTTGGCAGGAGTATCTAGTGTTTGGTCACTCCACTCTTAATTCCTGTTAGTGGTTACTGGCAGACAAGGTGGGAGCGGCATCTTACAAAAAATATAGACTAAGCTGTGCCAATTTAAGAAAAATGCAAATGAAATCTGTACCCATCCATCCTCAGGTGCATTTTCTTCTCACCAGCCTGAATGTGTTTGTTATTATTCCAATGCATGCTCTTATTCTGAGCCTTGAAACAGAAACTATATTTTCAAAACTATATTAGGACTCACAAAACAAATAAATTGTACCAAAGCATGACACACAAGACAAACTACCTAAGCTCAAACCCGTTTATTCAGACCTATGTTCTATGCTAAAGCACAGATCAACTGATCTAACAGTAACTCCAAAACACATATATTTTAAAGATAAGACCACTGATCTTCCAGCAGCTTCTTATTTTACAAAATCGTATCAGTCCCTATGAAGACCATCTGATGACTAATTCCAGTATCCAAAATCTATAAATGACCTTCCCTGATTCTCCATTTTGAGAATCTTCATGGTTCCCCATCGTTTGCATTTTCTTTTCCTGTAGCAAGCTAATAAACTTAACAGCAGAGTGTCCCTAATGGTCTTAGTCTGTTAAAGCTTAACAAGCAGAATCCTCAATGAGATTTGTCAAGTTCCTCACTGACATCTACAGGGACCTCAATTCTGTAATAGTGTGTACAACTGACACATGTGGCATCAGCCCCTGCTCAAGGCCACCCTGCCCATGACTATGTACTTAAGTTTTACACCGAATCTGAGCTCCAACTGTTTCACAGAGTCCTCGATATTAGGTTTACTTCTTTGTCCTGAGAAAAGAATGTCCCAGACTTCTTGGTCATTGGGTCAAATTTGTACACAATTTCTTTGTGAGGATTTTCCAAAGCATTCCTTTGCAACTAACCATCTTCTCTGTCAATTGATTGTCTGTAAGGCTCTATGTCTAAAAAGCTTCAGCAAATACGCTTGTGTAAACAGTCAGATAGTAAATGTTTTAGGCTCTGTGAACCAGACCATTTCTGTTGTAACTACTCAACTCTATTGTAGCAGTAAAACATCCATAAATATGTAAATGAATGAATAAGTCTGTGTTGCAATAAAACTGTATTTACACAAATAGGTCTTGGTCTGGATTTAGCCTCCATTACTGTAGTTTGCTGACACTTGGTTTATAAAATGAAGTTTAAAGGTGAGGCAGGAGAATAGGGTCTGGAGGCAGAGGGAACCTAAGGCCGATTCACACTGACTTCCTAGAACTGAGTTAAAAGGAAAACACCATGTCTCCACCCCCAAGTAACAAAAAGATCACCAGCTACTCTCTTTGCAATCCCCACCCCTTTTTCTTATTACAGATGAAAAATGAAAATACCTCTGATTGGTCTCCTCCTGCAACTATTCAGATTGGTTGCAGGCCAAGTCTTCCTGTGTAACTTTGTATTAATAATTTCACTTCAGCCTCTGATTGGTCATGTACCACAACCAATCAGACTGGTTGCAGGGCATTATTTCATTTACGTAAGGTATAAACCAAGTAACCAATGGGAAACCTCTAGAGGGTATTTAAACCCCAGAAAATTCTGTAACTAGTGCCCTTGAGCCACTTGTCACAGCCTGCTCCCACTCTGTGGAGTGTACTTTTGTTTAAAAAAAATTGTGCTTTTCCTCATTGCTTTGTGCGTTTTGACCAATTCTTTGTCCAAATTGCCAAGAATCTGGGCACCCTTCACCAGTAACAAAGGGAAGAAGGCAGATAAAAGGTAAGGTAAATTGGCCTCCAAGCTAAAATAGCAGCTGAGTGCTTCAAAATTTCATGTTCCACCATGTTCTTTGGACAAATTTTATGTCAATTCACCTTTTCAAAACCTTCTAAGAATATTTCTTAGTATTGCCTTTGTGTTCCTCTGAAACATTTTATTTAATTCCATGTGCCAGAGCTGGAGGTTTCTTTTGGGCCACAAATTGGTGATTACTAGTCTATGGCCATGTTCTGGAGACACATGTTTTCATGAGTACAATCCTTACTGATATTTGCAGTTCTCATGGAGCCTTTTAAATCTGTGTTCCCTGCAGACAGAAAACGTGTTTCTCTCTTGCCTCATATTGCAATCTTAACTCATATGTAAATCTCTCTAACTGGTATAATTTCACCAAGGGCAATTTGGAATTGCAGTGACATTTAGAGAAACTTTTAATATGAATAAGGTTGTTCATTTGAGAGGCTTCATAAAACAGGCATTTAATGACTCAGATTATAAGGTCTTGTACCATCTATTGAATCTTATGTAGGTATTTATACAAACGTAAAATGAACATTAAAAGAAATTTTTTAAAATGTTTAACTCCCAATGCTTTTAAGTATTTTGACTCTTCCAAGGAGCCCTTCCTCCCCACATCCCAAGTAGCTCAAAAAAATGTTTTTTGTTTTAAAATTCAGTGAATAAACCTAAAGGTCTTGGCCTTGGTTAGCACTGAGAATTCCTGGTTGGCACTCAGAATTTTTAAATATAATTTTTAAAGTCTTTTAAAATTTGATTCATATATATAGAGTTTTATAACTTTTATTTTTTAAGTTCATTTAATATTTCTGAAGAATAGACAAGAAAGAAAATTCTTTTTAAAAAATTAGTGTGACTATACTGATTTTAAAACAACCTTGTCCATGCCTATGTCCTGAATGGTATTGCCTAGGTTTTCTTCTAGGGCTTTTACGGTTTTAGGTCTAACATGTAAGTCTTTAATCCATCTTGAATTAATTTTTGTATAAGGTGTAAGGAAGGGATCCAGTTTCAGCTTTCTATATATGGCTAGCCAGTTTTCCCAGCACCATTTATTAAATAGGGAATCCTTTCCCCACTGCTTGTTTTTGTCAGGTTTGTCAAAGATCAGGTGGTTGTAGATATGTGGCATTATTTCTGAGGGCTCTGTTCTGTTCCATTGGTCTATATCTCTGTTTTGGTACAAGTACCATGCTGTTTTGGTTACTGTAGCCTTGTAGTATAGTTTGAAATCAGGTAGCGTGATGCCTCCAGCTTTGTTCTTTTGGCTTAGGATTGACTTGGCAATGCAGGCTTTTTTTTGGTTCCATATGAACTTTAAAGTATTTTTTTCCAATTCTATGAAGAAAGTCATTGGTAGCTTGATCGGGATGGCATTGAATCTATAAATTACCTTGGGCAGTATGGCCATTTTCACGATATTGATTCTTCCTACCCATGAGCATGGAATGTTCTTCCATTTGTTTGTATCCTCTTTTATTTCATTGAGCAGTGGTTTGTAGTTCTTGAGGAGGTCCTTCACATCCCTTGTAAGTTGGATTCCTAGGTATTTGATTCTCTTTGAAGCAATTGTGAATGGGAGTTCACTCATGATTTGGCTCTCTGTTTGTCTGTTATTGGTGTATAAGAATGCTTGTGATTTTTGCACATTGATTTTGTATCCTTAAAACAATGTGTTCTTCTAATTTTATCACAGAGTAAACAATATTCTACTTTCTATAAGGCTAGGGATTATTTTATCATGATTTGAACTCTAAATTTTCTATGTTGAACTCTAAATTATCTATGTTGATTGGGGCTCAGAAATTTGAATTTTAGTAAGCATCATACCGATCCAGACTATCCATATGCTTGATTATACTTGGACAAACACTGGGCCCCTATTGTAAGATGCTCCTTATTTCACACACATACCAGTGATCTTATCCCTTTAGAAAGATCCCAGAATATATATTCTGTTTTTTTTCCCAAATTTCTACATAGTGCCTTCAAGGATAGGCACATATGGAAGACAGCAATTCATAGATTTCCAGAGAAATTAAATGCATCAAGTTAAAAGGTATCACTAGAATCTTAGCAAATATTAATCAAGAAGACCAACATGATACACAAATTTTATAAACCAGTTACTTAACCACTTATGAAGTATTAGCATCATTACATTGAACTTGGTCTCTGACCATAAACTAACTACTGAATGAAATCACAAGGGGTTTTCTGGAATGGGGTGTGTGTTGCAGGGGTAGGAAGGTAGAATTAATAGAAAAGGGACATAAACAAATTTTCACAGGTGATGGAAATGTAAATCAGAAGAGAGGTTTAATATACCATACACACATTTGTCTAAAATCATTTAACTTACACTTAAGATCTACGCATTTCAACCTAAGTTTTACCTTATTAAATCCAATCAATCAATAGACAAACACTGTGAAATAATGTTCTACTTTTTGCCCCTTCCTTACACCACCCTTCAACTCTGGTCAGGGTTCTTGGCATTTTCTGTTTCTGTAACCACTGAAAAGAAGTCGTTAGGCATGTAGCAATTCTGGAAACTCTCTGTTTGTATCCATTCTACATGAACTTCTCCAAGTCACCACAGCACATCACTTAAATGTACAGGTTTCGAAAATGCTGTTAAAGCAACATTAATGTATCGAGAAGTTGAAACAGATTGTGTGCATTCTTTTATCCAGCTTATATTTATTTAGGCACTGTGTAAGAAGCAGGAACATATAGAATGGCTTTTTCACCACCAAGGGGCTCAGTTTAGCCAGTGAGAGTGATAGTTTGACAGTGGGCAAGAGCTTTTGTCGCCTCTGCTATTTTGAGATAGAGTGTAAATAATGCGCATACAACTTAGTTTCTCTCCAGAAATTACATCTCCTCAGTAATACTATAGAAACCAACCTGAGGAAACTCAACAGAGGAAAACCAACAAGGCGCTGTAAAGCATGACTTGGCTCATAGAAAGAAAATGTATGTAATATAAATAAGAATATAAATTTGTTATTGAATTTTATCTAATGTAATGGTTTAAAGGTCAATTTTTTACTCTAACCTTTGACTTCTATACATCTTCTCCTTGCCACATATTAAATGTAGAATAAGAACTGAGTATGTATTATTCATTTGACGCCATATTAAATGGAAGATAATTTTAAAAACCAAATAATACAAAATTACTGAACTGATAAGAACTTTAATCCAAGAAACTCCAAAAATTAATGTTTTAAAATAATTTTTGTTTAATTACTATCAGAAGAAAAACATTTTCATTTACAATGTCTAAACTACAACAAAATAGAGGAGGTGACAACACATGGAAAAAAGCATTTAACTCTATTAATTCTATTCAAGTTCCCCTCCTTGTAAGCACTGCTGACTACCTAAGTCTAGTGACTTCATAAATAATGGCAATCAATAGCAATGTCCTTTGAATGTAAGAGAATGCTGATTTATTAACATTTTATTTATTCTTAATGAATGAAAATCTATATTCATGAAGTATAATTTATGTGTACAAATGAAAATAAAGAGTAACTATGACCGGAATCCAGACATACAAATGAACAAGCATGCCATATCAGAATTTGTTAAGTTTAGTTTGTGAATGAAATAACCTTATAAATTGATTATTACAGATGAAGAGAAAGAGCTTAAAATGCAGCTTGAAAATGTGAGCATAAAATTTCAATATGTTTCTTGCAAATGTTATATATAACCAGACATTTCAAACGATGAGCAAACATGCTATACACTACAGAGAGAAACACACCAAAAGATGATGAATGAAAAGAAGCATGAATAAAAAAGTAAATAACTCTATTTAAAAAAAAAACTGCTGACAGAGAAACTGTAAAGATAGATTGGTTAGTGACAAGAATCTTACAAACATTAAATTTGAGATAACAATTTTGCTAATATAGAATATAAATGTTATAAAATGGAGTAGTAATAGACATAAGAAAAAAGGAAAAGGAAAAATAATATATAAGAAACACCTCCACTACATGCATTACATTCACACACACACACATACACACACACACACACACAAACACACAAATCAAGAAAGGGCTATTCAAGAATGATCATTAAGTCTGGGTGCAGTAGCTCATGCTTGTAATCCCAGCACTTTGGGAGGCTGAGGCAGTCGGATCACCTGAGGTCGGGAGTTCGAGACCAGCCTGGCCAACATGGTGAAACCCAGTCTCTACTAAAAATATAAAAACTAGCTGGGCATGGTGGCATGCACCTGTAATCCCAGCTACTCAGAAGGCTGAGACAGGAGAATCACTTGAACCTGGGAGGCAGAGGTTGCAGTGAACCACGATTGCACCACTGCACTCCGGCTTGGGGACAGAGCAAAACTACATCTAAAAAAAAAAAAAAAAGAATGAGCATTAAGAGGAATATCCTCTCAATGATTTACAAGGACTTATAATGATACTTTATTTAATTACCTACTTGTGTCCTTCAATGTGGTTTCAGTATTTCAGATAAATATTAGTGATTTTTAAGAAAAGAAAGTTTAATAGAAACAAAGGTATTAAACATTTTTAACAAATGGATTAATTTGATTAGTAATGCATATAACTTTTTAACATTTGAGAGATAGAAGAAATATTGCCTTATATCTTTCTGTAGAAATATTTGACATACAGGAAATAAGTGCTTCTTTTTAAAATGATTCAAGAGAAGCCATGGTAGATGATAGGAAAATATGCCAAATAGAAAGTGAATTTGAGAAACAAATTATTACGGTAGAAAGAACCTCAGCCTAGAATTCAGAAGACTGGGAATCCCAGCTCTGCAATGTACTTACTGAGGCACCCTGGTTTAATTGCTACCCTTCTCTAAACTTCTATTCCTGTCTCTTTAAAAAGATGATTAATACTAAAGACATAAAGTAGTGTTAACAATTTTAAAAGGCAATGTTTATATTTCCTTATTTCCTAGTCCTCTGATTTTGAAATACAAATTTACCTCTCTTGAATTTACAGTTCTCACTGAATAGCATCTATTCTATTCACTTATTAACAATGGACATTTCACATATTAGAAATTAGTACTGGCCCTCTAAAATTTGGAGCAGTTGGTTGCAATACATTGTTCAAAATAATGAGGAGAGTGACTTTCATAATCGAATTTCCGGGTTATAGTAGTACTCATCTTAATATGCAATAATGCAATTTCTATGAAATAGGTAATATTGAGGTTTAGTCAAAGATGGGAAGATATAAAAGGATTAGGGCAGTGGTGTACTGGTAAATATTTAGTAGCTGGCTCTATAGTAAAATCTTGGATTTATAGCCTTTGTCAATCTATATAATGTAACTACTTCCATCATACTCCATTCAAAGGTACCAATGTGACGTGACCTTGGAAACAGATGTGCAGCAGTATACCATTTACAGTATTTCCAGCGTATAGATACAAAAGATAAAAATGACCTTAAGGACATAGATAATAATAAAATGTGGCAAAATAATTAGGAAATTATGATGTTTATGTTTTCATTTCCAGTTATTTTAACATCATTTATTTAATTGAAAGTTCATGTAATTTATTTTCTAATAACATCTATTTCACAACCAACTCATACAATTTTTTAAAAATTATGATTGGCTCTTGCTAGTCAGTATGAACCTGTTCCAGCATACCCTGAGTAAGGCAGAAAGTAATAGGAAGAGGGTACCATGATGGCCTAACCAGCTACAATGATGCTACAGTTTATTCACCAACTCTAATGGTCACCTGGGCCACAGGTGAATAAATATTAGCATGAAACTAGGAGATGGTAACTTACAACTATTCAAGGATGCGGAGGTGTGGCCAAGTCTGGAAGAGATGTTATAATCCACAAAAAGCAAGAGAGAAGCAGACAGAGGAAGTCTGGCTTCTTCTCAGACTTCAATTGTGTCAGGCAGGTTTGGAAATACTAACCTCAGCATGTAAGGCTTTTTCATATCTAGAAAATATTTCTGGTTAATCCCTTCCATTTCTCAATGTCTTTTAAGTAATACATTTTGAGCTATTGTAATTTTTAGCAAAAACTTCAAAAGACAGAATCTGAACAAATGTCACCATTTCAGTTTTGGTTTTTATTTTGAAAATACTTCCCTGAAAAAAGCGAAACTCTAAAAAATTACTCTTCTTTAAAAATTTTCTTATATATCAGTAAAAAAAGCTGTGGCAACCAAAAAACATGCTGTTGGAAGTAATAAACCAATTCAGCAAATAGCAAGATACAAAGTCAACACAAAGAATTAGTTGTATTTCTATACATTAACAATAAAAATATGAAAAGAAAATTAAGGAAACGATTTTGTTTATTACAGCATTAAAAAGAATAAAACACTTAGTAATTAACCAAGGAGGTGAAGAACTTGGACAGTAAAATCTGCAAAATATTTCTGAAAGAAATTTAAAAAATGAAAATATATAAATGAAAAGACATACCATGATCATGGATTGGAAGATTTATTATTGTTAAAATGTTAAGACTACCCAAAGTTATCTACAGATATAATGCAATCTCTATCAAAATCTCAATGATGTTTTATTGTAGAAATAGAAAAACTCACCCATTCATATGGAATCTCTGGGGATCCCAATTAGATAACAAAATCCTGAAAAAGAATAACAAAACTGGGGACAGACACTTCTTGATTTTAAATATACTACAAAGCTACAGTAACCAAACAGCATTGTACTGGCATAAAGACAAACATACAGGCTAATAGAACAGAATAGAAAGTTCATAAATATTTTCATATGTGGCCAAATATATTTTTTCTCGGAAGAAATAACAACTAAAATCTTTTCAAATTTAGCAAAACAAAAAAGAACCAAAATAAAAACATGAACTAACAATGCATGAAGAAAAGTGAACTTAAAATAGGATAAATGCAAAGAAATTTATGGCAAGATTTCTAATTATACTTCTGAAAATTAATAACAAAAAAATCCTTACAGTCAGACAAAAACAACTCACCTTGTATAGAATATCACCAATTTGAATGAAAGCAGAATTCTTCTGAAATCATGAAGGCCGGAAGGAAGTGATACAATATATTTTTAAATAAGTTTTTGTTTTAGGTAAGTTTTAAATTAATAGAAAAATTAAGAGAACAGCATACAGAGTTCCCATATATTTCGTACCCTATTTCCTCTACTGTTAACGTCTTACATTAGTATAGTACATTTATCAGAATTAATGAACCAATATTAATGTTAGGGTCACCCCAACCAGACTGTTCCCCCCTCCCTTCCCATAGGTCTTACAATGCAGTCCTTTGTGACCTCTGCACAGCTCCCCTAGGGCTAAAGACAAACCCTCCCTTCACTGACCCCTCCAGTAACTGTTTGTCCAGGCAGTTACAGGATGCAGTTAACATGTCTGCTCACCTCACATAACAAAGCTAGCAAAATCATCTCCAGGATGTGGTCAAGACACCTGTACCCCCGACTCAGCTCCCCCACCCCGACTCAGCCCTCCTGCACACCCAACTCAGCTTCCCCACCCTGACCTTGTTCCTTGCCCCATAAAGCTCTGCAGTAGTCTGTAAGCGGGGCTGCCTCCTCTGCTTTTGTCAGGAGGTAGCCTGGCAGGACTGACAATAAATCAGCTTGCCTGAACTTGGGTCTACTGGCCTCATTCCTTTCTTGGCTGTCCTTCCAATTATCCCTTACAATTAATACATTATTATTAACTGAAGTTATTAGTTTATTCATATTTCCTGAGTTTAACCCCACATATTATATCAGTTCCAGGATTCTATCCAGGACATCACATTATATATAGTTATCATGTTGCTTTTGGCTTCTCTTAGCTGAGACAATTTCTCAAAGTTTCCTTGATTTTGATGACCTTAATAGTTTTAAGAATATTTGTCATGTATTATATAAGATGTTCCCATATTGCAATTTGCCTGATATTTTTATCATAATTAGTTGTGTGTTATGAGTTTGGGTAGCAAGACCACAGAGGTAAAGTACTTTTTTAATCACATCATATCAAGGGTACATGTCATAAACATGACTTATTACTGTTAAAGTTGAACTTCATCACCTGGCTCAAACAATCTTTGTCCAGTTTCTCCAGTATAAAGTTACACTCCCTCCATTTCCAAGGTGCATTTTTGGCAAGAAATCTCTGCATGTCACCTGTAATTAAGAAGTGGGAACTTTTTCTCCTGCTCCCTGAGGTTGACATACAAAAATTATTTGGAATTCTCTGTACCAGATATTTTTCTATTTCCCCATTTATTTATTCATTCAGGTATTTACATCAGTATAAATATAAATATACTGATGTCAATATGTACTTGTGCTTATTTTATATTTTGAGTTATTATTTGATAAGATTTTACTCATGTTGTTACTCAAACAGTTCCAGCTTTAGCCATCAAAAGCTCAGAATTTCTTACAGAGGGCTGCTGTGTTCCTTTTACATATCACAATCAATGTGTTTGTGTTTTTGTGTGTGTATGTGTAGGTAATTTTTTTACTTTCTAGCATTTTAAGATGCTTCAAGTTTATATTGTATAATTCCTGCCCCATTGCTAGAATCAACCAGTTCTTAAAGGCTCGTAGTTTCCTTTAACTGGGGAATGGTATTAGAGACCAATAGCTGGGTGCTAATGTGCTTACTACTACTATGATGTCATTGTTTTTAGACCTCTTAACTGACAGAAAAAGGAAATATATGTGTTTATACAAAACTATGTATATATACGTTTATAAATATTTCTATATGTAACCATCGGTAGCTTTATTATGCTAAACATGAGCTCACACTATGTCTCTAGCTCTATCCACTATTATGCAGATCAGTCTAGCCTCCTCCACCTGCTTATGTATAACCGCTCATTTTAACAAGAGCAATGTAGATCCCACCATGCAAAATCCATTTACTTCACTATTCAATTGTAGTACACATGTGAAGCAGTATAAGAGTTGTTAACTCAAAATGCCACAAGAAACATCTTTGTTAACTGAGGACAATTCATAAACACTTTTGGTTTTACTCTTACAGATGCCACTCATTTCCAAGGTTACTTAGGCCAGCAACTTGCCAGATACCTCCTTCAATGAAGTTGTTTCACATATTTGTAGTACAATGAGATTATTTTGTCACATTTTTATTCCATTCTGAGGTCTCTTGACCTCCTAAATGATTTTATTTAATTGTATACACCGAATCCAAAGCAAACAAGAGAGATAAAAATAAGTACACAAGAAGAATGTAAAGCCTCTGGTACCTAAAGCTACAGCAAACATCCACTGTCCAGTTATTAACCAGATTAACAAAAAAAGTCATGTTAAAATGCTATTTACCTTAGTTTCTATTCCTTAATCCAAAGGCATACTGAAAAGCAAAAAATAAATAAAAAATAAAAATAAAAAAATTTAAAAAAACTCTAAATAGACAAACAAGCATCAGAACCAGATTCATATATGATGCAGATGGTGAGATTATCAGATAGGAATTTAAAATAACTAGGATTGATATGCTAAATGCTCTAACAGAAAAAGTAGAACAATATTCAAAAACAGATCAGTAAGAGAAATGAATATTCTAAGAAAAAAATCTAAGAAAAATTCTAGAAATCAAAACACATAAACAGTAAGGAAGAACTCCTTTTGTGGTCACATCAGTAGACTGGACAAGCATAAAAACATGTGAGCATGTTCTATAGAAATGTCATAAAGTGAAATGCAAAAAGAAAATAATAATAACACTATTAATAAACAGAACAGAGCATCCCATAATTGTGGGACAATTACATAAATCGTAGCATATGTGTAATTGGAATATAAGATGGAGAAGAGTGATAGACCAGACCAGAAAAAATACCTGAAGTAAAAATAACAGAATTTTCCAAAATTAGTAACAGACTCCAAACTGTAGATTCAGGGAACTCAAAGAATATCAAGCAAGACAAATATCCTGAAAGCTACATCTAATCATATATTCAACTGCAGAAAATCAAAGACAAGGAAAAAATCTTGAAAAGATTCAGAAGCAAGCAAATAAACAGTATACCTGCAGAGGAAAAGGAATGATAATTACAGTAGACTTTTAATTTTATTATTTTAATTTTATTATTATTATACTTTAAGTTTTAGGGTACTCTAAGCAGAAATTCCAAGTAGGAAGAGAATGCAATAAAATATTTAGAGTTTTGAATTTAAAAAAAATAAAATATCAACCTAGATTTATATATTCAGCAAAATTATTCTTCCACAAAAAAGGTTAAATAAAGACTTAAGCCATCAAAAATGGCATTCGTTGCCGGCACACATGTTCTGTGAAAAGAGAAGCTTTTCAGAGAGGAGGTAAATGATATGTCAAAAATTTGAATCTATTTAAAGAAAGGATGTCAGAGAGTAAAAATAAAGTTAAAATAAAATATATTATTCACTTATTGTTAGTTAATCTAAAAGAAAACTGTTTCAAGTAATAATCACAATGATGTATTTGATGATTATAGTGTATGGATATGTGAAGTGAATGACAGCAATAACGTGGTATGAAAGGGAAGAATTTGGAATACTTTGTTACAAGATAATTACACTACATGTAAAGTGATATCGTTTTATTTGAGAGTGAACCAAGATTAATTATAATGTAGAATGAAAAATCTGTGGAAACATACAAAATAAGAAGCAAAGCTCATATGCTGAGAGGAGAGAAAGCGGAATCATATAAAATGCTCAATTAAAACTAGAGAAGGCAGGTAAAGAGGAGGATAAAAGGAACAAAAACAAGTTCACTGAATAGAAAACATATGCAGCTGTAATAGATATAAACCCACCTATGTCAATAATCATTTTAAAAGTAAATGGTATAAATGCACAAATTGAAAGCAATATTATCAGAATGGATTAAAAACGAAGCAATTCTATGTTGTCTGCAAAGTCACTATAAAAACAAAGTCTCAGACATGTTAAAAGTATAAGAATACAGAGAGATATAACATGTTAACACTAATCAAAAGAAAGCTGAAAATCTGTGATAAGATTCAGGAGAAGGATAATTATTCAAGGTCCATATGTAATGAGAATGGAGTCAGTCTCTTACAAGACATTACAACCCTAAATAAGTATGCACCTAACAACAAAGAGTAAAAATAGGAGAGGCAAACTCTAATACAACAGGAGTGAAAAATAGGTACATCTATTATAGTTGGAGACTTCAGTATTTCTTTATTAATATCCTATGATCAAATCCTCACATGAACTTCTCATTCAAGCATCACTAAAACCTTATTTTTCCCCATTTTACAAAGAAAAAAATTGATTTTAATTTGTCCAAGGTAACAAACATCTGGGATTCTAATTCATATAAAAGTTTTACATGATGCCATTTTCTTTTATCCTGTATTTGGGTTGAGGCATCCCACAAGTGCTCAGTACAAATTGATTGAGAATAATCAGTACTACTATTTTAAATGTTCGTGTCTTTACTTATGCATCCCATTATAATGATATCAGTTAGCCTTTCCTGAATATTTGATATGTATTCAGGTATTATTTTAAGCTTTTGACATGGACTCTGTCATTCAGGCAACAACAAATATATGAGGAAAATAGTTCAAAATTCTCATTGTACAAATGTTGAAACTGAAGCATTAAATTATTAAATTAGAAATATATAGGATTCGATTTTTAAAAACAATCCTACTCCAGAACACATTGCTACAGTGCTATATTCTTGGTAGGCATTTCAAAAAATTCTTGCTCATATCCCCTTTGAAGAGTTAGTATTACTTCGTTCTCATGCTGCTATGAAGAAATACCTGAAACTGGGTAATTCATAAAGAAAACAGGTTTAATTGACTCACAGTTCCACAGGGCTGGGAAGGCCTCAGGAAACTTACGATCATGGCAGAAGGCATAGGGGAAGAAACGTACCTTCTTCACAGGGCGTCAGGAAGGAGAAGTGCTGAGCAAAGGGGGAAAAGCCCCTTATAAAACCATCAGGTCTCATGAGAATTCACTCACTATCATGAGAACAGTATGGGGGTAACCACCCCCATGACTCAATTACCTCCCACCTGGACCTTCCTACAACACCTGGGGATTATGGGAACTAAAATTCAAGATGAAATTTGGGTGAGGAAACAGCCAAACCAGATCAGGGTCATACAAACACGTTTTTCATTGGTCTGTGTATCTCTGTATGTGGCAACAATATAGTTCACTCTTCTTTCTTGTTTCATCTTTCTGACTTAAACTCTCAAGTGCGGGTTGAATGTGCTTGAATCTCTGTACAATAAACATAAGGAATACAAATATCTGATGAAGTAACCAAAGGAAATGTCTTGTCACTCAAAAGTGAAAGGGCACTGTAAAGGTCACGCTATTTTATTTCCTTGCTTGAAATCAAGAAATCAAATTTCTGATATATCCTCATAGCATAGATTTTAATAAGTAGAAAAAATAATACAGTGCATATCCCTTTTATTTCTGACATTTAATAATCAGTCAGAAATGACAGTTAAGTTAACCCTTAGCATTCTCAATTTCATCTCTTTCCTTAGTATGTTTTGCCTGGAAACAATTGCTAGATAAAAATGTGTTCCCTGCTATCATTTCATATGTCAGTAAAAAGGGAAGTATAAATAAATACACACACACACACACACACGTATACACACACATATATATCTTACATGGAACTTTTGTTTTTGTCTTCCTATTTACATGTTTACTTGAACTATGTGTGAATTGTTATTAATTTTTCGGTTGATATTTTTCAGGTACTCCTGTGAGATTTTCTGTTCTTCCTCATGCATTTAATTCCTTAGATCGGGGCATTTTTTTCCTCCCTCTCCTCCTTACTTTCCTTCTTCTCTCCTTTCTCTTTCTCCTCTTTATCCCTTTTCTTCTTCCCTTCTCTCACTTTCTCCTCCTCCTTTTTCTCTTTCTCTGTTTTTCTCCCACCCTGTCCCTCCTACCCTTCCCCTGTTACCAAATACATACTTTTTCAAGCACTCCAATATAATCAATAAATAAACTAAAATTTCTATTAATTAGTGTGTGGTCCTGAACCCTTCTGCTGTAGTTCCTCTCTACTCTTTGTGCTTTGCACAAGGTTTTGGACTCCACAGTAATAATTCGGAAACCACTACTCAGGTTGATAAACAAAAGCCATCAGTGGACAATCTACATAAATATATTCTGAGGCACTCATATTTTGGTATCTAGGGTTTTTATAATCTAGTAGAAAAATGCCTTTTTCAAAATGCTTCTTCTACCTGAAATTGTTATTAGGATCAGGCTCTAGACTATCAGGGGAGATGCCAGTCTACTTCCCCACCTGATGAATGGATTCTATATGCAAGCTGCTTCAGACTCAGGTCATTTCAGCTTAAAAAGCTAAAATTTTGAAAAAATATATATTCTTTATATCATCAGGAATTTAAAAAATATTTTATAAACTGAATAGGGTTCTGCAATTACAAGACATTACTATTCTACTCCTGATTTTTGCATTGGCAAAAAATGTACCACTACTTTTTTCCTCTAAAAATCAGGAGTAGATTAATCTACTGGGAAATGGAAATAAGTGTGAGCAAAGTTAGTGTTAGTTATTACCATAAACTTTATTATTATAATAACATGAATTATTAATGATATTCTGTCCTTTGGTAGAAGAAAACCTAGTGAAGAAGTAACAGATTTTTTTCTGTTTATTGTCTACATAACTGATGTTTATTTTACTTATAAAGGTTCATGAAGCACCAGCAGCAAATTTCTCTTTGAATGTGTCTGAGAAACATTTATTAGAATAAAGATGAGAATTTTAACTCAACAGCTGTCAGACCAAATCATTACATAATAGCCTTGCAAACTCTTATAACTAAACTTTTATTTATACTTTTAATCATGTCTTCAAAAGTTAAAATTAAGCTTATAGAGACAGTACTAAATTTTGCTTAAAATACATTTACAGATTTTTAAAGCCATATGTAATGACAAAATTTATTAAGAAATAGAAAGAGTTCTATGGTTCCAGGTGGCAGACTTAAAATCCAAAGGAGACAATGTATTCATTCTACAAATATGCTTGACTATGCAGAATGCAGTATGAATTGTATTATCTCCCAGTATTAAAAGCTAGGAGATAAAGAAGGCAGTCTTTATATCAAGTAGCTCAGAGGAAATAAACTGAAAGTTATGATAAGGGCTTTATAGTAGTATTAACAGTGTGATATATAAGGGCATAAACAGCCATAATTAGCTTTCCCAGGCCTAATAACACCTAATATTTGTTGGCATCATGTAAAGACACAGTGCTTTTCAGATGAGCGACAATTGTATTGGGCCTTATAATAACTTTACTTCAAATGACAATAAGAAACGAGAATATATGCAGATTATATTGGTAACTACCCTCACCTACAATTATCTACCATATTTTCTCCTATTCTACAAAGATAGACCAATGAGGGAAAATACATTCATATATTTATAAGAAAGTCCACATAACTGCAATGACCTCTTTCACAGAAATGCTGGTTATCTTTATTTAAACCTATGACAACCTTAAAACATTTGTATAATTGGCTCCGATTTCAACACAACTATTAGGAAATATTTACTGCGCACAATGAACTAGTATATTTATGGATGTAGAGATGTTGAATAAACCATAATCCATGGCTCACACTACAATTTACGGGCATGCTCACAACAAGAAAACAAACGAGAATACAATATTCTACAAAAAAGATATAAATATTCTATGATATGTTCTAAGGTAAAAGATAACTTATTCCAATGAGGATTTAGGAAAATTTTCATGGAGAAGCAGGCCATTAAAGAAAATTTCCACAGGACGAGATAGGCTATGCACACATCATGAATGAAGACACAGGTACTGAGATCTTATTAACAGAAATCCATCAGTGATGTCAGCAAGATGTCAGAGTAAGACACCAGCCTTAATGCCTTCACAAAAAAACAGCAATTAGACAGCTGGTCAGGAACAAAAATAGCCTTGAGAGGATTCAAGGCTCCAATTAAGAAACTGCAGCAATTCGATTGAGCAAAAAAATGGAGAATAATGACACAGAAATGGTCACTGAGGACACTGACTTACCTGAGAGGTCTGGAGGTGGCTAGGGACAAAGAACAAGGAAGAGGCTATCAATGTAAGCCACACAGTGGGTGTCACTGAGATCCTCAGTGCCTGCTCTGCAGAGGACAGACATCACTAGCACTGACCTTCCCCTCAGAAAGGGAGAAGCTGATGATGATCCCATCAAGAAAGAGCCACCATTGTGCTAACCCAGGACCATGGCCACCCCCTTAACCCTGTATGTGCCCAGAGCTTTGGAACTCTGGCCACTCTATAAATGCCTGTGCTCTACATGTTGGCTCCATAGCTGCAGAGCACACATCAGTGCCTCATGCGTAGGAGACACTACCACTGCAGGGTAGCCTCGGCCTATGTCCTGAAGCTATGGTCACTCTGCATCCCCATGCTGTTGATCCCAAGTCCCACCATCACTCCATGAGCATCTGTGCCTCAAACATCAGAGCCATAAACTCAGTGAAATAGCCCGTGCTCCAGACCCCAGAACCACTGTCACTCCACAAATATCTGCCCTCTGGACCTTAATTCTGCAGCCACATCACACAAACTTGAACATCAAATGCTGGAGCCACCACCCCAGCAGACAGGTTTGTGCTCTGCATCTGAGAGCTACTGTTGCTCTGCACATGTTCACACTCTAGAAAGACCCCAGCTCCATGGCCACTACAATAGCACCAACACTGTAAACACAAAAGCTAAGGTCACAACTTCCCTCATGGAATAGAAAGATTAGGAGGAATACCCCAGCAGTATTTGCCACTGAGATGGCAACAGCCCTTGCCACCACTGTGGACACCCACATCCTTGGCCACTGAAAATCCCTGCAATCTTTACCAATCAGCTGGTAGAGGTACCAGGTGGTACCTGGTAGAGGCCACTGAAAATCCCTGCAATCTTTACCAATCAGCTGGTAGAGGGTGCTACTACACCCTCATTGGAGCTGAAATTGCTGCACGCCATCAAACTAGCACCCTCACATCCACTCATAGGTAAAACTCTTTTCTCACTGAAACTAGATCACAAAGTCTGAAAAAGGTGATGCACAATCAAATGTTCACACATCAACATAAGCAACAAGAAACATGAAGAAAAAGAAAGAAAATGCAACATCACCAAAAGAACACACTAAGTTTCTGGTAACCAACCACAAAGAAATGAAGATCTACAAATTGGCTGACCAAAAATGTAAAATAATTATTTTAAGGAAACTAACAGCTACAAGAGAGCACAGAGAGGCAAAAAAAAAAAAAGGTCAGAAAAACAATACATAAGCAAAACAAGAAGTTAAACAACAAAGACATATAAACTATTTTAAAAAGAGCCAAGCAGAAATACTGAAGCTGAAGAGTACAATAAGTTAGATGAAAAAATGCAAAAGAGACCATCAACAGTGAACTGGATACAACAGAAGACAGAATCTGTAAACTCAAAGACGGTTCATTTGAAAGTATTCTACTAGTGGAGAAAAAAAGAAGAATGAAAAGAAGGGAAGAATGCCTATGGAGTTAATAGGAAACCGTAAACAGAGCTAATTTTCACATTCTCAATGTTTCAGGAGAACAGAGAGAGAAAGGGACAGAAAGCTTATTTTAAAAGGCTATGTATGATAATGAGTCTGCTAATTTTCATGACTACAGTAACCATTTCACTATTTACAGTGTTGTATACCTTAAATATACACAATTTAAAATATAATAAAATACTTCATTAGTCTCATAATAAATGTAATAAAGGGAGGGAACAAGAATAAATGTCTGAAACTTCCCAAATCTGGGGAAAATATTAATATCCAAGTACAAGAAGCTCAAAGGTTTCTAATTAGATTCAATCTGAAATACTTTACCAAGTTATATTTAATCAAACAGACAAATGTCAAAGACAAAGAATTTTGAAAGCAACAACAACAAAAAAGAAGTTCCTCTGCTAGGGAACCTTTGTAAGGCTATCAGCTGATTTCTTAGCAATAAATTTCCATGGTCAGAAAGGACTGGGAAAAAAATGTACACAGTATTGAAAGAATGGAGAAAAAAAACCTACCAAACAAAATAACTTATTTTCAGAAAGCCATCCTTCAGAAATGGAAGAGAGAAATAGATTTTCTTAGAAAAACAAAAGCTGAGGAAATGAATCACCACTAGACCTGCCTTACAAGAAATGCCAAAGGGTGTTCTTCAAGCTCACACAAAAGATTAGTAATTAGTAACATAAAAATATATGAAAGTATAAAACTTACTGGAAGCAGTAAGTATATAGGCAAATTTGGAATATTCTAATACAGTGATGGTGATAAATCAGTCACTTATATGTCCAGTATAAAGGTTAATAAAATAATAATAGATACCATAATTTTTAATCAGTACACAATATAAAAATACACAAAGAATGACATCAAAAACATATTTTTTTCCAAGGGTAATAAAAGGGTAAAGTTTCTATATGAAATCAAAGTTAAGTTGTTATCACCTTAAAGCAGATTGTTATACATATAAAATGTTGTATGTAAGCATCATGGTAACCATAAAGCTCAAACCTATAGTAGATATACAAAAGATGAAGAGAAAGGAACCAAAGCATATGATTACATAAAATCCTCAAACCACATACATACACACACACACACACACACACACACACACACATGCGCGCACACAACCAGCAAGAGGAGAAGAAAGGAACAAAGGATATAAAAATCATCCAGAAAACAATTAACAAATTGAAAATGGTGAAACCTTACCTATCAATAAATGATCTGAATAAAAATGAAGTAAATTCAATCAAAAGGTATAGAGTGATTGATTGTGTCTAAAAACAAAAACAAAAACAAAACAAAAATTAAGGCCCCACCATGTGCTGCCTATTGAGACTCACTTCCACTTTAAAGACACACATAGAATGAACATGAAGGGATTGCAAAAGTATTCCATGAGAGTGAAAGCCAAAAAAGAGCAGTGGTCACTACATTTATTTCTTTTGTGTGTGTGTGTGTGTGTGTGTGTGTGTTTGAGATGGAGTCTTGCTCTGTCGCCCAGGCTGGAGTGCAGTGGTGTGATCTCGGCTCACTGCAAGCTCTGCCTCCTGGGTTCAGGCCTTTCTCCTGCCTCAGCCTCCTGAGTAGCTGGGACTACAGGCACCTGCCACCACACGCGGCTAATTTTTTGTATTTTTAGTAGAGACGGGGTTTCACTGTGTTAGCCAGGATGGTCTCGATCTCCTGACCTCGTGATCCACCCGCCTCAGCCTCCCAAAGTGCTGGAATTACAGGCGTGAGCCACCGCCCCCGGTCCACTATATTTATTTCAAACAAAATAAACTTTAAACCAAAAACTGTAAAAAGAGACAAAGAATGTCATTAAATAATAGTAAAATGTTCAATTAATCAAGAAGAAATAACAATTATAAATCTACGTGCATCTAATATCAGAGCACCTAAAGATATAAAGCAAATATAAATAGATATGGAAGTTTTGGACAGTAATACAATTATGGTAAAAAAGGTCAATACTAGACTTTGAACAGTAGATATATCATTTAGAGAGAAAACCAACAAAATAAAATACAATTGGACACTTTGGACCGAATGGACCTAACACACAAATATTTTAAAATATTTGGTAGAATTCAGCAGTGAAGCTATCAGATATTGGGCTATTATTTGTTGGGAGACTTTTTATTACTGCTTCCATCCTGTTACTTATTACTGGTCTATTCAGGTTTTCTATTTCTTCGTGGCTTGATTTTAGTAGGATATATGTGTCTAGGGGTTTATCAATTTCTTTTAGGTTTTCTAATTTATTGGCATATATTTGTTCATAATAGTCTCTAATCCTTAATGACCTTTTGAATTTCTGTGATATCTGTGATAATGTCTCCTTTTTCATAACTGATTTTATTTATTTGAGTCATCTTTCTTTTATCTTTAATCAGGCTAAAGGTTTTTCTGTTTTGCTTACGTTTCCCAAAGAACAACTTTCTTTTTCGTTAATCTTTCGTGTTTTGTCTCAATTCGATTTATTTCTGCTCTGATTTTTATCTTTTCTTTTATTTTTTAATCTTTATATTTTATCTTTTCTTCAGCTAATGTTGGGTTTGGGTTGTTTTCTTCTTTTAATTCTTCAAGATGCTTCATTAAGTAATTTATTTGGCTTTCATTCTCATGAAATACTTTTGCAATCCCTTCACGTTCAGTCTATGTGTATCTTTAAAGTGGAGATGAGTCTCAATAGGCAGCACATGGTGGGGCCTTGTTAATTTTTGTTTCGTTTTTGTTTTTAGACCAATTTCAAATTATGCTACAAGACTATAGTAACCAATATAGCATGGTACTGGTATAAGAATAAATACATAAACAAATGGAGCAGAATAGAGAACCCAAAAATAAAGCCAAATGTTTACAACCAGTGGATCTTTCACAAAGCATAGAAAAACATAAATTGGGGAAAGGACAGCCATCTACTAAATAATAGATGGTGCTAGGGAAATTGGATAGCCACATGTAGAAGAATGAAACTGGATCTCTATCTCTTACCATATATAATAATTAACTCAAGATGGATTAAATAATTAAATCTAAAACCTGAAATTATAAATATTCTAGAAGAAAACCTAGGAAAAAATCTTCTAGAAATTGATCTAGACAAAGAATTTATGACTAAGATCCCAAAAGCAAATGCAACAAAAATAAAAATAAATAAATGGGACCTACTTAAATTAAAAGCCTTCTGTACAGCGTAAAAAATAAACATCAGGGTAAACAGACAACCTACAGAATGTGAGAAAATATTTGCCAATTATGTACCTGACGAAGGACTAGTATCCAGAATCTACAAGGAACTCAAACATATCAGCAAAAAAAAAAAAAAAAAAAAATTGTATTAAAATACTGACAAAGGACATGAATAGACATTTCTCAAAGAAGATATACAAATGGCCAACAAACAAAAATGTTCAACATTACTAATATGAGGGAAATGAAAATTAAAACCACAATGAGGTATCACCTTACCCTAGCCAGGGTTACCATTATTAAAAAAGTCAAAAAAGCAACAGATTTGGCATAGATGTGGAGAAAAAGGAATATCTGTGCACTGCTGATAGGAATGTAAATTATTACAACCTCTATGGAAAACAGGAAGGAGTTTTCAAAGAACTAAGAGTATATTTACCATTTGATCCAGCAATCCTACTACTGGGTACTTACCCAAAAGGAAAAAAGTCATCATATCAAAAAGACACCTGTATGTGTATGTTTATTATAGCACAAATCACAATTGCAAAGATATGGAATCAACCTAAGTGCCCATCAATCAATGAGTGGATAAAGAAAATGTAGTATGCATATATACTATGCAATACTACTCAGCCATAAAAAAGAACAAAATAATGTCTTCTGTAGCATCTTGGATGGAACTAGAGGTCACTATTCTAAGTAAAGTAACTCAGGAATCAAAAACCGAATAGTGCATGTTCTCGCTTAAAAGTGTGAGCTAAACTATGGGTATACAAAGGTATACAGAGTGGTATAATGAACATTGGAGACTCAGAAGGGGATAGGAAAGAGGAGGATGAGGGATGCAAAACTACCTATTGGGTAAAAAAAACATCACTTGGGTGACTGGTGCACTAAAATCCTTGACTTTGCTACTAAACAATTCATCCATGTTAACAAAAAAACACTTGGACTTCTAAAGCTATTGAAAGAAAGAAATTTTAAATGGACAAATGATCTGAAGAGGCATGTCTCAAGAAGACATACAAATGGCCACCATATATATATAAGATAATGCTCAATATCAGTAATCATCACAGAAATGCAAATCAAAACTACAATGATATATCATCTCACCCCAAGACAGTCAACGAAAAATGTTGGCAGGAATGCAGAGAAAGGGAAAACTTCGTTCACTGTTGATAGGAACGTAAAATTAGTAAAACCACTATTGAAAACAGTATGATAGTTCCCCAAAACCTAAAAATAGAACTACTGTATGATTCAGCAATCCTACTACTAGACTGGAAGGAAATCAGCATATCAAAGAGATAGCTGCAGTCTCAAATTTATTGCAGCACTCTTCACAATAACCTAGATACGGAAGCAACCTGAGTGTCCATCAGCAGATGAATAGATGAAGAAGATGTGGTACATATGCACAATGGAATATTATTAGCCATAAAAGAAAAATGAAATTCTGTCATTTCCAGTAACATAGATATAAGCCAGGCACAGAAAGACAAATAAATACTGAATGGTCTCACTGATATGTGGGAGCTAAAAAATTGATCTCATGGAGGTAGAGAGTAAAATGATCGTTACTAGAGGTTTGCAAAAGTAGTGAGGAATGGAGGAATAAAGAGGGATTGGTTAATTGGTACAAAATTCAATTACGTAGTAGGAATAAGATCTAGTGTTTAGTTGCACAATAGAGTCACTACATGTAAAAACAATTTGTTGTATATTTCAAAATAACAAGAGGAGTGGATTTGGATTGTTTCCAGCACAAACAAATATATAATTGTTTGAGGCCATAGGTATTCCCATTACCCTGATTTAATCATTACACATTGTATGCTTGTACCAAAATATCATATGTACCTTGTAAATATGTGTAACTATTATGAACCCATAAAAATTAAAAATTAAAATTAAAAAACTTTATCCACATGATTTAACTCAAAAATCATTGCCTGAACAACAAAAAAGTTTTCAAAAGTCAAAAATCCATGGCCGGGCACAGTGGCTGACTGCTGTAATCCCAGCACTTTGGGAGACTGAGGCGGGCGGATCACTTGAGGTTAGAAGTTTGAGACCAGCCTGGGCTAACATGGTGAAATCCCGTCTCTACTGAAAATACAAAAAATTAGCCGGGTGTGGTGGCACATGCTTGTAATCCCAGCTACTCAGGAGGCTGAGGCAAGAGAATCACTTGAACCCAGGAGTTGGAGGTTGCAGTGACCTAACATCGTGTCGTTGCACTCCAGCCTGGGCGACAATAGCGAAACTCTGTGTCAAAAGTAAAAATAAAAATAAAAATAATAAAAAATCCATGCTAATAATTTTAATGTGTATATATTTTCTATTTTTGAGGCATCCTAAATGTTGCTGGAAAGTAGAATGCAATTGAATTAATGCTGTTTAAATAGAGATAAGTACTATATTTTTTCTATAAATTTTTGACTAAATGAGATTGAAATATTCTGGGTAAAATGTGAGAAATTTTGAAGAGTAAAGAAATTTACATCAGAGACAAAGACTATATATTCTAACCACTTCTTCCTGAGATTGAGGTTATAAAAATCTCTTGCAGTGGACTGTAGTGGGAAGAAAAATAGACCCATGTAATTAAAAAAACAATCAATCGAAGAAAAGAAAGGGACAGGACAAGCAGGACTACTAGTGCACTAAGTAGAAAAAGAATGATTACTCTGTGCTGGAGACCTTACCTAATCCACCTGGTAGACAGACTACCCTGACGAAGTGGCAATGAATAAATTCAGCGATTCTCTTTAATATTAGGAAATTAAGTCAGTTTGGACATGGATGCCACCTGGCTGCACATCATACTGAAGTGAGAGATGACATATTGCTCTTCGTTTTGAAGAACTCTTGTAGTCTGAGCATCATTTCACACTAGAGTAGGAGGAAATGGCCTCACCTGAAAGCCTGACCCAGGACTTTATCCTGTGTGAATAGTTATAGTTCCAACTGATGCTGCAATATAAGAACATGGGCAACAGTGATGCAGCAAGCAAATTTCTTAAATTTGTATGCAATTGTCTAGAACTTGGCTACAGCAAAAGAAGTCCAATGACTCTTTGAAGAGGGGGCTTACACCAGAGCAAGCTGCTTCTAGAAAAAATGGAAGATTCCTCTTAGCTCATCTGAATTTCTTTTTTGTCGTGGTGAGGCAAAAAACAACAGAGCTGTATTTTGGGACACTATTAAGCACCCATACATTCCTGGATATTTTAGGGAAAGGGATATAAAACTGGAAAATCGTGTTGATTGCTGCACTTTCAAATTCCTTGGGTTGGATAATGTGCATTATTTTCATTTTGATCTGTGAATCAATACATCTTAAGTTACTATTAAAGCATGATTTTGACTTTATAATGACATTATACTTTTCCCGGTGTTAAAACAAATTTTCTTTTACTTATTTTTTTCTGTGCTTTTTCTTTTTTGCTTTTGATTTCCCATGGGTACTAGTTGATTAGCAATTAACTGCTGGATGCAAATTATTCTAAAGATAGACATGCAAGTCATGCTTATTTCCAAGGGTCAGAAATTTAGTAATATATGTGATGATTGTGCAAGCACCATATTTGCATTCACTACCATAATTGGAAAGATAAAAGTGCTTCCAAGCTTCTTTGCTTAAACACAAAGCAAAAACAATCAACCATTTTAATAATGTGGAAACAGAGACCTACAAACTGTTTCCCCCTTCCAAACATATTTTTTGTGGTTCTGTAAAAGAGCAATAGCACTATTTGTTGTTGTTAAATATCTTAACACTCATCTAATAAGATCAATCAGTGTTTCAGTAATGCAGGAATCTGTGATTGTTAAAATGCTCAAAAAAACTATTGTGGTTTTTGCCTTAGATATTTTGAGGACACTGAATTTTTTATTTTTTCTGTATTCTATTGTAGTGGAAAGAATGAAATTTGATGTACAATGTTTCTGGTTTAGAAACTCTAAAGAGGCAGGATAGATTTCCCCAATCAAGTTCAGTACAGTTGTCAAGAGTGATAATGCCACATACGCACCAAGAGGGTATAAAAAGTATTGTTAACTGACACAGTAAGCCTTTCTAGGGAAAGCAAGGTGGCTTCCCAAGCCAGTATGAGCTCATCTTTCTTGGTGATTATATAGTAAGGCTGGAGCCAGGTTTTCCATATGCCAGCTGGGGCTTGCATGATTTAGCTTCCACTGGTGCCAAAGAAGAGAACACCCAGGCTTTCTTACAGTGTTGCCCAGATGTGAATCAGAAGGTTAAAAGAGAGCGTACTTTGAAAACTAGTACTTTGAAAACTGAAATGAATTGCCTGGTCACTACCGATAGTATCTGGAACTCAGAAGGGGATGAGGAGTATATTGATGAGGACTTTTATACTGGCTTTATTATGAGTGAGACATATGTGACCTTGAGCCAAGAGCTTCCCAGAATTCTTCATTCCAAAGTGGACAACATTGCATAGAACATATTTGTTGCTGACATTGGCTGGACCAGACAATAGCCAAAGAGTCTATAAAAACATACAGATAAAACTGATCATTGACCAGTGAATCTGTTGCTAAGATCACTGCCTAAATTTCAACTATTGTGCTAGACCTTGGGTTCCATCCTTGATCAGCAATGTTCTCGTTAAGGGATGAAAAGCAGCAGATCTCCAGTAAGCTCCATCACATACAATAGTGTTGCTGCCACCTGTAAAGTATACAAACTATCTTCATTTTTCTCCTCATTCAATTGATTTCAAGAGGCTCTCTAGGTGAGGTGTAGGAGTAGGAGAGGAAGTAAACTTCCACAACACCATGGAATCTGACAACACACTGGAGATAGGGAAGGCTATGCCCCCTGCAGCTGGGATATGCCAGAAGACCCAGATTTAGCTTGATCCTGTAGGTATACTTTTCATTTTAGTAAGGAGATCTTGACTATACCAAGCTTTCAGAATGCTGTTTTCACGACCCAGGGCATAATAAGCAGCTGGGTATGAAGGGTGATAGGCTCAGAGCCTGTGTGGGTCCAGCATGCTACCAGCAACTGCTGTTGTAATGGTATGCACTACAAGGAGTGCAAATGTTCAGGAAGGGCAGTTTCATGCTCTGGAAGCCCATGGGAAATTTATGGACATCCTGGTTGATTTGATTTAGAGACTACAGAAGGTATGGGAGGAGGTTGCTGCAGCTTCTGCACTGGCCAAATATCTCAGAGACATTAAGGGGAGTGCCTGTTGCATTGCAACTCAAATGGATTCTAGAGCTATTGGCATTAAGGGAACGTATTAAATGTGGGCTGATTTGTAAGCAACAGTATAACTATATTTAAGTAAACTTTATAAATGAGAAAGTTGTTGCCTTCAGAACACAAAAAAAGCCTAAAAGTTGTATGGCTTGTGTCAAGAAACAGCATTGACATGCTCAGTATTGAGCATGTTTCTTGACAGTGTCAGTGATGGAGAAGCTCTTGACTAACCAAATAATTTTCAGAAATTTAACCAAGGTGGCAGGGCCTTGTACTACATATGGGTCAATGGCCCACCCCTTATTTGTAAAGCTCCTTTGTGAGTTTGTATATACCCTGAGTGAGTAAATCAAGTGAATCTCATTGAAGAAAGATTCATCAATGCAATATCATACTTATGATCCTAGAAAAAGTTGGATAGAATTAAGATCCTTCCTGCAATGATTATGTGGGATAGCTGGGCTGTTGAAGTACTCTATGGGTAGCCAGGTAAAAGTGCATTGTGTTCATTTCACCTTGAAGGCAAACTTCAGCTGTGAGGCTATTGAAATAGGCTCTGAACATACATAGGAAGCAAATATGTAACTACAAAGAGCTTACTAAAGTCTAATTGAATGAAGTCAGTAATTTCAATAACATTGGATATGAGTGCCTTAATGAGTAAACCCACATCACTAAGGGTGATGTAATCTACAATAAGTCTCCATTCATTATTTCCAAGTTTAAAATCTGGCCAAATTATGCTTTTATGGGGAAATTACAGGGAAAATCACCCCTTTTCAAAACAGGTTTTGTATGAGTTTCAGTTCTTAAGATCTGTTTTCCTTTATACTGAACTATATTTAACTCTTTTAACTTGAGTGAGGGGAGAGGAGGAAGTCCATTGCAAATCTTATTTGTCAAGCCAATTGTAATTCCCAAGGACTTAGTGTAATTTTCATGTATTACTCATTGAATTGGAATGTCCATGCCTGCTATGGGATATTTTAGGGCAGTAAGTGCTATGGGATTTTTAAGCAAGGCAGTAGCTCCAATGGCTAAAGTGAGATTCTTCTATATTTGTTAATTCCCAAAAGAGTACAGGGGATACATTATTTAAACTTAGTAGAATCCCAGATATAACTGTAACTTGAGTGAGCCCTTCTATTAAAGCCATTAAAGTTTGCCAACTGATGCATTTCAGAAGATGTTAAAGTTAATTCAGAATTTACATTGTGGAAGCACAATGGCTAATCAGCACACTTTTATCCTCTTTTTGTAAAAAAAAAATTTTAGTAAATTTTGGATTTCCAAATGAGTAAAATTGTGCATCTATATTTTAGGTATTTGTATTTTTCCTCTGTATCCAAAAGGAAGCTCTTTCTCCTCTTCTTCTTTGGCTATGGTCTCTACTCCAGAAGCGTATCCTGTTTGTCTTGCCTATTTTTGTAAGTTCCTTCCTTTAGAGAGCCTTAAATCACTATTGTCATGGTTAGGGATTTCTCCCATGCTGGTGGATGCTTTATATGTGTTAAGTAACTATGTTCGAATCAGATTTGAATTAACCCTGTGCTTGTACCACGGCGGCACATGGGCATTTTTCCCTGGAACCCAGTGGATCAGGATCTTTTTCTTGTGGCCACAAAAGTACAGCCAGAAGCAAGAGCAGAAGCATTTTTTAGCATTCTAGTAAGTCATTTGCTTTTAGCAGTATGACCTCTTGATGCCGCATGGGAACTATTCTTGCTCCATACAGCCAGTGGGGCATATATTGCAAAGAATATCATTCTTTTTTCTCTGAGTACTCTATAGAATGGGTGCCTAGGCTTCTATTTAGACACAGCCAGCAGTCACAAGGTAAGCCATTGGCTTGAGCCTAACATCAGTTGTGGCATACACTAGAATCGAGACACATGACTCAAGCTAATATATAAAGATAGGTCTGGGCAAACACAGGTGACCCAAGGTCACTTTAAGAAAGTCCCAGTCCCATACTTCTGTACTTAAATGGCAACTATTAAAACATTTGACTTATATTTATACATCTATACAAGGCCCAGTAGGATTTAACAACCACACTACAGAGAAGCACAGCTTTAGGGCATGCTTACCAGCAGGCACCAAAACCACTTAGCAGGCCAAAGCAAGAGAGAATAATGGTGCCTAGTGGTGGTGATCACTGCCTAGACAAACTGCCCAGAGTGCCAAGTGTAACCAATTCAGAAAGAAGGTGGAAACCACCCTGAGCATTGGTTCAGGTTGAGACTAATGATGCTGCACACACAGACATAAAGAAAGTATACAAAAGTTTATTCCTCACATGTTGAGGCTTTCTGGCACAAGCACAGTAACTTCCCATGACAATCTAAAAGGAGACTGGCTCTGCCTCTATGGTAGTTAGGGGATGCGACTGAGGTGAAGGTTCTTATGTATGAACCAGAGTTTTCATGCTTTGAACTTCCAACCAGGCTGAAAGGAGAGAGCACAAAGATTTCTTATCAACTTTGCCTAGATATGGAGCAGAAGATAGAGGAGGAGAAATGAAGCTTGAATGTTACCAGGAATCAAATATCAGAAAGGAGTCATCCTTTATTAGAGTCTAAATGCTTCCTCTAGTCTCTGATTATTATTCAATTACTTTGTGAAAGGAAAGTATAATGACATTAAAT
This sequence comes from Hylobates moloch, assembly GCF_009828535.3. Lineage (NCBI taxonomy): Eukaryota > Metazoa > Chordata > Mammalia > Primates > Hylobatidae > Hylobates > Hylobates moloch. Next base: position 44,875,007 of record NW_026652288.1, read on the forward strand.
ACCTTTTGAGAATAAAATGGATAAAAATAAATATGTCTATATAATATTAATACTATTATATGACAAGAAGAGCAAATTTAAAATTGAGGAACATTAAAAAATGAATGTAGGGAACATTACAGGGTACTGTAACTAAATTAGAATTTTATGTGAGAGAGAGCATAATAATTTGGATAATAATATAAAATGATATACACAGGTAATTAAAGTTTCAGCTCCTTTATAAAGAATTATTTTCTGGGGTGTACCAAGCTGTATATGATATTACCTTTCAACAATCATGTAATCAGATTTAATTTTGCATAGTCTAATTTGTCTGCTTAAATTATCAAGCATTAACATTGAATTTAAATAATTTAGTATTGAATATGTATAAACATTAAGGCAGAAAAGAGTAGCTATTTATTTCACCACCAAGAAATTAAAGCTGGCTGAATTTCGAAATTCCCTGAAAATTCTACATTGACCAAAATGATAATATTCAAGATAGAAACAAAAATGTATTTTTCACATTCCTAAGATTTAGAGATCAGTTTCATAAGCAGACCAATAGTCCTCCTAAATATGTCAGGTGTGCATGAGTCATGCTTGGCACTGAATAGTTTAAATAATGTGATCATTCATAACTTTATTACCAACAACCTTGTGATTGTAATGGCATTTACTGAAGATGATATTCTCTTAAAGAATGCATTACAGATTTCTCTCCTCTTTCACAGAAAGTTAAGTATCAAAGTTGACTAAATATCTTTATACCAAAGTCTGTTATAGGTTATATTGAAAGCAGTGAAAGGAAAAACTGATATTTAGCATAAACTCTATAATGTCTTTTTAACTGCCATTCACACTAATTTTTACATATAATTTTAAAATAAATGAATTTTGGCAATATTCATTAGCTATTTTTGTTTTGTTTTGTTTTTTATTGCTGTTGTTGCAATTTTCCTCTTTAGCAGATACTGTTTATATTAGTCAATTATCATGCTGCCATGAAGAAATACATGAGACTGGGTAGTGTAAAAAGAAAATAATTTTTATTGACTCACAGTACTTTGTGGCTTAGGAGGTCTCAGAAAACTTACAGTCTTGGCGGAACGCACCTCTTCACAGGGTGGCAGGAGAGAGAATGAGTGCCAAACGAAGGGGGAAGCCCTAAGCACCTTATAAAACCATCAGATCGGCCAGGCACAGTGGCTCACGCCTGTAATCCCAGCACTTTGGGAGGCTGAGGTGGGCGTATCATGAGGTCAAGAGATCGAGATCATCCTGGCCAACACGGTGAAACCCTGTTTCTACTAAAAATACAAAAATTAGCTAGGCGTGGTGGCGCATGCTTGTAATCCCAGCTCCTAGGGAGGCTGAGGCAGGAGAATCACTTGAACCCAGGAGGCGGAGGTTGCAATGAGCGGAGATCATGCCACTGCACTCCAGCCTGACAACAGAACAAGACTCCATCTCAAACAAACAAACAAACAAATCAGATCTCCTGAGAACTCAGTCACTATCATGAGAAAGGCATGGGGGAAACCACCCCACGATTCAATAATTTCCACCTGATTTCGCCCTTGACAAGTAACGATTATTACAATTCAAGGTGAGATTTGGGTGGGGACACAGAGCCAAACAATATCACTGTTGTAAATGTTTTGCTGTTTTGCTTATTTCTAATGAGAAAATCACAGAGGCAAGTGTTTAAAAATGTATAAGCAACTTTAAAAACTGTAAAGTGCATCAAAATAGTATGCTTTTATTTCGAGGAGAGCCTAGGATATTTCAATGCTAGCAAAAGCTTTAGCACATAGGTATAGAAATTAAATATCCAAGATATAATTAAAGACATAGATTCATAAAGCTCTAGTTAAATAACTTGTCTAAGATCAACAGCTAATTAGTTACAAAATCAGACTGCAATTCTAAAAGCAGTAACTCTAAGATGCCATTATAATCAAGGGACTGATGCATGTCAACCCTTGAAGATAAAAGACAAAATTACTACTGGAAAAAAAAAATAGGCAATCTGAATTAGAAATGTGAATTTTTCTGTGCAATTGGTGACTAGCCTAAAATTATGGAAAATAAGCTTATATAGACAAAAGCCACAGTACATTAAATACTGTCTATTCAAGAAATACACTGGAAATAAATTTACAGAAGTAATTTTTTTCTCTAAAGAAATTTCTCTATTTTGTGTGGGGAAAATATTTCACTGGGTTTTCCAATGTTTGTGTTAAATATCCTTTCTCCTAAAACAGTTTACTGTCTTTCCTATGGTTTCATGTTCATCAGGTATATTCGTGGAGAATACTTTTGGCTTCAATTAAAAAATAATTGACTAATAGTGGCTTAAAATACAAAGACATTTATTGTTAACAACTGTGGTGTAAATAGATGGTATGTATACAGTTGTTAAAAGGTGTATTCAAGTAACTGGGACTTTCTATATTACTGCCCTACCATCCTCACCATATTAATTTTTCTTCCTTGTGCTGTATTATCAAGTTTGCCAAATGGTGACCACTGCTCCACAGGTGCCTTGAAGGTAATAATAAAATGGAAGAAGCAATGCTAGATTGTCTCTTTTATCAGTAAAGCAAAAGCTTCCTCAGAATCCCATTGACCCCAGACTTTTGATTATAATTTTATTGGCTATAGTTGAGACACATGGCCATTTTTAACTCAAGAGAAGGAAAGAAGGCCGTCATAGTTGGAATTAGTAAGACATACTGCATTGCAAATGGAAGTTGTGTTTCTCAGCCAATTGGATAAATCACATCAAGAAATTTCTGATCACTAATTTTTCCGTAAGAAATGGTTATAAGAGAGAGAATATACTGATTCCTAGAAAGGAATATCTTTCAATTAATACATTGGCAAAATATTTTGTATATATTTCTTGTCTAAATTCTATTTATGTAAATTTATGTCCCTGATAAAAATGATCAAATATAAACAAAGAAAATTCAGTTTCTGGACTGAAGGACCAAGCACCATTGTAAGGAATAGCAGTTCTAATTAGGGGCTATCTCTGTGTATCTTTTTCTGAAGAAGGAAGCTAGACTCCTCTACTTCATTGTTCACGGAGTAAGTGTATTGGGTTTTGAGGTGGACTAGTAATCATTACCCTTTCCTTCTTATAGGTTCTGAACAAAGAGAGAAATAGATATAGCTTTCAAATTAAGATATTTGTGTCAGCTGTGTTAATGGTAAATCTGGGCTAAACAATGTAACTTTCATCAGAGACTAAATTTTAGTCTTCATCTTACTTCTTTTCTTCATGTATAATTCACTTATTTATGGAGGATCATAGCTGTTTTAGAACTCAGTTGAATGAAAGAGATAAAGTTAAGGGTAGAGAGAGGCAGAGATAGAGACAGAAAAAGACAGAGGGGGAGAGATTGAGAGATGGGGTGATGGGTTGAGAGAGAGGGGGTGGAGAGAGAACCCAACTTGCCTTACTTGGGAGATTTGAGGTCTTGAAAGTTCTAATGAGTTTGATAAGATTCCCTTTTGTTATTTAAACAATTCTTCATCATGAGTGTGGATGAGAAGTGCCCTTTTACTACTATAAAACCTGAATAACTCAGATATTTGCTTTTCTAGACACCCTTCCAACTGAGGCACACACAAGTACTAGTCCTAAACTCCAATAATCAGATCCCTCTCTCCCAGACACTGAAAATAGCTCTCTTCCCCAGAATAAATTAGGAATTCAGAGTAGGATGAAGTCAATGTAAGTTTGAGTAATTACTTCAAGTCACATCTGAATCACTGAATCAAGAACTAAAGAAACATGAGCAATGCAAAATCCATGATGGCAGTGGCTAAGGCAACAGCAAATCCTCTTTCTGGAGCAATGATGCCTATGGTGGCAAGATTGGGATTCAGTGTTAGTACCAACAACAGCAGCAATGCCAACTAACAAACACAGATTTCCTTGGAGAAAGAAACGGTTTCCTAACTGAACTGACATGTTACCTCATTGTGGATATGGTAATGTTTACTACTGGTTGTCCCTTTTATGAATCAGTTTAAACTAGATTATGGTATTTACCAGATAAAGCAAAAACTCAGAGATCATCGACAATAAGCATTTATTTCCCCTTGGGATTCACACCTTAGGAACATTTCCTATATGGGATGTAGTGACTTATGTGATAGAAAAAAAGAGAGATGTTAGAATCATGCAATGTCTCCTACAGCTTCTTCTTGGAAGTAGTATTTAAAATTTCTGCTTACATTTCATTGTTCAAAGCAAGTCTCACTACAAAGCTTGATACTAGTAGAGTCGGGAACCATGTCCTTGTTCTTATCTGTTTTGTTGTTGTTTTCTTGTTTGTTTTGTTTTGTTTTTTAACTTTGCTGTCAAAACATCTTAAGCAATTCTGTGAACTATACAATGTATTTTCAGTAAAATGCTTTTCTATTTATATTAGCAAGAGTTAGCTTCTGTTGTTTACAAGTTGACTGATATACACCCCTAGGAGGCCACTAAGCCCTGGCTCAGGTGCTCTGAGCACACCCAAACAGGAGCAGAGAAATAGCATGTTCTAAGGAACAAAGAAAAAGCTGGTAGAATCACTGGCAGAAAAGTGTTTTTCAGTTCTTCTGTATAACATAGTAGTGGTAAAGAACTGGACTCTGCAGCCATAATGCCTTGTTTAGGATCTCAGTTGTGACCCTTTTATCTCTATGACTTTGAGCAAACTATTAAACTCTCTGTTGCTTCAGTTTCCTCATCTGCAGAAAGAGAATAATAAGGAACTTACTTCCCAGGGCTGTTGAAGGGATTAAATGAATTAATATATAGATGTAGAACAGCATGTGATTCATAATAAATGGTATAAATGTTATCGCCATTATTATTATTATTACTCCTAGAACAGGGCTGAAGATTATTAACTCCTATTTTATGAGGTGTGTTGGAATTCCAGGAAAACACAGAAAATAGCTCTCTTCCCCAGAATAAATTAGAAATTCAGAGTAGGATAAAGTCAATGTGAGCTTGAGTAATTACTTCAAATCATATCTCATAGAAGTTAAGCCTGAGTTTATACTATAGTCGTATTTGCTTATCAGCCTCTCCAGTGGTTTGGAAAACCAACCATCCAAAAACACAGCAGGGTCTTCATGATAAGTTTTCACATAAATGTTATGCCTAGAAATATCCTGTGACTGGAGTAGATTTGTTGAAGGAATTATTTTGCTGGACAGAACTTGGCTCTACTTAATTTTAAAGGAATGGCTGATAATACAGTGCCTTCAATCTTGACTGAAATATTGCCTTGCTGCTGTATATATATGGGCTTAATGACAATACCAGTGAAGAACAAATTATATTCTGAATCTCTCCAGAGTCCATTGTACTGTCTGCACCTATGGATCAAGTGATAACACTTGCAGAGAGACTTAATGTTGTCAGTTGGGGCTAGCATATTAAATTTTATCCAACACGAATACTCCAGTCACAGAGAGAAAATAGAAAGGAAGGAAACGTGGTGTCATTAGAAACACATTTGATAGGTTTTTTACAGTTCGACAATGGAATTTGGAATGAGGAGAGTCAGAAGAAAAAGGAGAAAATTAGATGCTAGTCAGCTTGTAACATTCCTAAATAGGAAAACATCTTCTCACTGCATTTTAAAATCAAATAAAATCATTACAAAAAACAGAGAAGTATATATTTATTTATTTACATCACTTTCACTGGGAATAAAATAAAGTTGTATTAACCAGTAAAAGGGGGAAAACTATGACAGAATTAGTTATATGGTTTAAAATTGCAGTTATAGAAATATGAGGACTATAAGTGTAATAAATACATTCAGACAGCACATAAATATTATTATAAATTATTAGGCTGCTAAATGAGCTGTTGATTATGCAGTATGTGTGATTTTAGATAATATCATGAGAAAGAATATTTGCATTTTTCTGACTTCTTATTTGGAAATTTTAGTTATTATGAATTTGTTTTTTATGAATGAGCTTCTTAGATTTTAAGGGAAAGAAGACAAAAATTATATGACATAAAACTGGGGCTATGTATATATGTGTATTTCAGAGATAGTCCACAAACCTGTAATTATATTATATAAACATACTTTATTATTTATAAGCAGAAACTTAAATGTCTAAAAATTAGACCATGCTGAATTTTCAGAAGGCTACATTTATGAAAACAGCCAAGACTTTGTTGTCCAATGGTGAAGGAATAGCCATGACAACACAGCTTTGAAAAACCAAAGAGCACATTTGACATATGACATGCTATATATTATTCATCTATGACATGGATGGCAAGAAGTGGACTAACTGATTGGTTTAAAATTTTTATAAAAGTGAGAGTACTTTCAATTGAAGGTGAATACACTTGGAGGATTTGACAGAAAATATAAAAGTAGCAACAAAGAAGTAGGTTGAGAAAGTGGATTATTTATTAATTGAATTATTAAAATCAATAACATACAATGTTAGGTGCTTTAATTATTTTATCTTATACAATCCACACAAGTTCCTATAAAAAGGGTAAATAACCCTATTTTTACAATTGGGAATTCTCATGTTGAAAGGGGTAAAGTTTTCCAAGGTCACAGGTTTGGCAAAGGGCAGAGCTAGACTAGAATTCTCATCATATATTGGACTAAGACTTTAAAACCAATAACAAAATCTGTAGATACTAACTTCATGGAGAAGAAAAGTGGTATCAGATAGACTAGAAGTTCTATAGATATATGCCCTAAACCAAAAAATATCAGAGGAAAATAGTCGCCTGAACTTGAAGCTCCTCTAGAAACACCTGCATGCCACATTAGATGCATGTTGTGATGCAGTACAGCTCTATGGTGAAGGTCATTCATCATGCTCACTCATTTAGATGCACGGCAGCATCTCTATCTATGGCTACATTTATAACTTTGAAAAGTTAAGAATGGCAAAGAAGATTGATGAAAGCAAATTTTATACTTAAAATGATTTAAATTTGTTTTTAACAGCTTTATTGAAGTGCAAGTGGTGTACAAAGAACCGCATATATTGAATGTGTACAATTTGATGAATTTGGGTATATGTAAACATCCATGACAGTATCACCACAATCTGGGTAATAGACATATTCAGTCCCTCCCAGAATTTCCTTTGGTTTTTCCATTTTGTTTTTGTTTTCTTCTTGGAGTAAGAACATCTAATATGAGACATACCCTCTTAACATATTTGAAATTTACAATACCATGTGGTTAAACTACAGGTGAATTTTTTTAATCTAGTGTAACTGAAACTTCATATCTTTGAATAATCACTCCCCATTTCCCCCACCTCTCAGTCTCTAGAAAGCACTATTGTATTTTCTGCTTCTACGAGTTTGACTATTTTAGATACCTCATATAAGTGGAATCATGCAGTACTTAAAATATAACACTTGACATATTAATTCGTGACTACAGAGAATACTATTCTTCCTCAGTAACTCTTTTTGTTTCAAGAACTGCAGAAATACAATTTACTCTTACATCTAGCCAAATATTTATAATTTTCTTTCTCTTTTTTTGGGGAGGGGGTGGGTGGATGGAGTCTCGCTCTGTCGCCCAGGCTGGAATGCAGTGGCACAACCTCAGCTCACTGTAACCGCCGCTTCCTGGGTTCAAGCAATCCTCCTGACTCAGCCTCTCTAGTAGCTGGGACTGCAGGTGCCTGCTGCCACGCCCCTCTAATTTTTTGTATTTTAGTAGAGATGGGATTTCACTGTGTTGCCTAGTCTGGTTGCAAACTCCTAAGCTCAGGCCATCCTCCTGTCTCAGCCTCCCAACGTGCTGGGATTACAGGCATGAGCCACCGTGCCCGGCCAATATTTATAATTTTCAAAGCTTGTAAATCATTTTTAAAATTACATAGAATATACTTGAATTTACGGAGTATTCAATCTGTTCTAGATTCAATCTATGTCAGTTATTTTCAAGATTGAGAGGTGACAGCGTGCTGGCAGTCCTCACAGCCCTCGCTCACTCTCGGTGCTTCCTCTCCCTGGGCTCCCACTTTGGTGGCACTTGAGGAGCCCTTCAGCCCACCGCTGCACTGTGGGAGCCCCTTTCTGGGCTGGCCAAGGTGTGAGCCGGCTCCCTCAGCTTGCAGGGAGGTGTGGAGGGAGAGGCGTGAGTGGGAACCGGGGCTGCGCGTGGTGCTTGCGGGGCAGCTGGAGTTCCGGGTGGGCGTGGGCTTGGCGGGCCCCTCACTCAGAGCAGCCGGCCGGCCCTGCCAGCCCCGGGAGATGAGGGACTTAGCACCCAGGCCAAGGGCTGCGGAGGGTGTACTGGGTCCCCCAGCAGTGCCAGCCCACCGGCGCTGCGCTCGATTTCTCACCGGGCCTTAGCTGCCTTCCCACGGGGCAGGGCTGGGGACCTGCAGCCCACCAGGCCTGAGCCTCCCACCCCCTCCATGGGCTCCTGTGCGGCCCGAGCCTCCCCGACGAGCGCCACCCCCTGCTCCACGGTGCCCAGTCCCATTGACCACCCAAGGGCTGAGGAGTGCGAGCACACGGCGCGGGACTGGCAGGCAGCTCCACCTGCAGCCCCACTGCAGGATCCACTGGGTGAAGCCAGCTGGGCTCCTGAGTCTGGTGGAGATGTGGAGAACCTTTATGTCTAGCTCAAGGATTGTAAATACACCAATCAGCACTCTGTATCTAGCTCAAGGTTTGCAGACACACCAATCAGCATCCTGTGTCTAGCTCGATGTTTGTGAGTGCACCAATCGACACTCTATCTAAATGCTCTGGTGGGGCCTTGGAGAACCTTTATGTCTAGCTCAAGGATTGTAAATACACCAATCGGCACTCTGTGTCTAGCTCAAGGTTTGTGAACACACCAGTCAGCACCCTGTGTCTAGCTCAGGGTTTGTGAGTGCACCAATCGACACTCTGTATCTAGTTGCTCTGGTGGGGCCTTGGAGAACCTTTGTGTGGATACTCTGTATCTAACTGATCTGATGGGGACGTGGTGAACCTTTATGTCTAGCTCAGGGATTGTAAATGCACCAATCAGCACCCTGTCAAAACAGACCACTTGGCTCTACCAATCAGCAGGACATGGGTGGGGCCAGATAAGAGAATAAAAGCAGGCTGCCCGAGCCAGCAGTGGCAACCCACTCGGGTCTCCTTCTGCGCTGTGGAAGCTTTGTTCTTTTGCTCTTTGCAATAAATCTTGCTACTGCTCACTCTTTGGGTCCACACTGCTTTTATGAGCTGTAACACTCACCACGACGGTCTGCAGCTTCACTCCTGAAGCCAGCGAGACCACGAGCCCACCGGGAGGAACGAACAACTCCAGACACGCCGCCTCAAGAACTGTAACACTCACCGCGAGGGTCCGCAGCTTCATTCTTGAAGTCAGTGAGACCAAGAACCCACCAATTCCAGACACAAGATCATATAGCCTCACAAGCATTTATTTTTTCATTTTACAAGTGACACTTGAACCATTTATCTGAAAACTTCAAACAGTACATGACTAGTGAAAGGACTGCTTGCTGTTAACTCCATACCACATTCCTTCTTGATGGCAATAACTGTTATGGACTGTTTTTATTTTAGCAAATTTCTTCCAAAACTCTTCATGTTCATTATATGTTCATATATATGTGACATTGTGATGTATGTATACATGTGTATATATATGCACACACAGTTATACACATGTACACACATACACACATTTTTTTTCCTTTGGGTTTTTGAGAGCAGAAACAGAATCACATTGTATATATTCTGCCACCAGCCTTTCACTTAGCATGAAGATTTTTCCATGCTAATCGTATAGTTCCATCTTACTGTTTTAACTGCTGCATCTTAGTTTAGCATTAGAGGTTTTCACTACTACAAAATGCTCCAGGGAACATCTTTGTGATTGTTGTTCTCTAGATTAGTTTCCTGAAACTAGAATTTTTCTTATGCAACCAACACATTATGCTTCAAAATATACCAGGTATACTGAGAACCCATACCGAGTGTGAATACCTATTCATTCTAAAATTCATCAATGTGTATATTATCAATCTGGTCCCATTTTGTTGAGGAAAAAATACACCTAAATATATTAACTTGTAATACACTATTTAACTGTGAGGTTAAATTTTTTTACATATTTTATTGACCAGTTGTTATTTCTTTTTCTGTGAAATTACTCAATATTATCTGACCATGTAAAAATCAGAGTGTCTTTCATTTACTAGTGTGTAGACAATATTAATATTATTAAATATTAATATTTTTCTCTTATCATTAAGAATATTTTTTCCCAAAAAGTCAATTATCTTTTAACTTAGTGCATGTTATTTAAATGCCCTACCTTTTTGATAGGGTAGAAATGAATTGAGTATACTTGGCCTTCTTTTTTTTTTTTTTTTTTTTTTTTTGAGACGGAGTCTCGCTCTGTCGCCCAGGCTGGAGTGCAGTGGCGCAATCTCGGCTCACTGCAAGCTCCGCCTCCTGGGTTCACGCCATTCTCCTGCCTCAGCCTCTCCGAGTAGCTGGGACTACAGGCGCCCGCCACCACGCCCGGCTAATTTTTTGTGTTTTTAGTAGAGACGGGGTTTCACCGTGGTCTCGATCTCCTGACCTCGTGATCCGCCCGCCTCGGCCTCCCAAAGTGCTGGGATTACAAGCGTGAGCCACCGCGCCCGGCCTACTTGGCCTTCTATAAGCAGAACTGACACCAAACACAGTTTCCTTAAAACTATTTCATATGTTCCTGCTTAGTATGCCTCTCCAAATCTATCAATATTAATAAGTGACTTATTTATACTGATCTGGCAATTCAACCAGTGGAGATTTATATGGTAGCCATAAGCTGGTTGACACAGTATAATTATTTTAAGATCTTTGTTAAATCATTTGGTAGTCTTCCTCTCTTCTAAAGCTCTTCCGTGTGTGATCTCCAAGCTAATGGCTTAAGGCCGGATACACTGATAATAGAAGATTAAGTCAGGGAAACGGAGCAGTACATTTTGTAAACTTCTTATAAAATGTCAGAACCTATTACCAGGTTAACCTTTGTAAGTCACTGTTTGTCATGCTACTTTCTATTAAAAGTCTCAGTTCTTTGTTGTCCTAGTACACAAGGAAACAGTGAAATTTAAGGCTCTGCACAACCTAGTCCTACTCTACCTTGCTCACCTTATTTCTCATTCTTAACTCTCTCGACTTCATAATGAATCTGTACTCCAGATAAGCTTGGAATTTGCACTTTCAACTATAATATCTAGAGCAAAGAGGTTTAGCACCATATCATAACTATAAGACTCAGACATTATATTAAAGGCAGTCAGGGGATACTTTTTTTGCCTTGTTTCATCATGAGGCAATAAATCTTAAAAAGCTTTATGCTGTGCCTTTTTTTAATTTTAATTTTCTTTTAGCAGATAGTAAATTAAAACTAGCTGATTAAATAGATAACACTCAATAGTTAATAATATCAAAAAATAATATTTTCATTAAGTATCTGAATTCCAAAATGAAAACGATAAAGTACAAACAGAAACTTATGAATGCTTTACTCAGCATATTCTTTGTGGGTAAACCTTTCAGTTGTATACAAACGATTGAATGTATAATTTATTGGATGGTAGCATAATAAAGCAAAAACATTTCATTGATGAGAATAGAAGCTGAAGATGTTTAAATAGCAATTTAATATATATGAACATATTTAATAATTTCCTGAGATTGTTATATTGAACATTTTAACAATATAATTAGAACATTTACACTGCAGCTTATTCAAATTAATTAAATTTTAATGTGCCTTAATATTCATGTGTATATAATGGATTTGCTTTTTGCTACTGGAAGCCAGGTTTAAAACAATTACATCAAATAATGCCTATGTGTGCACATTAAATGCTCTATAAATGTCTAAGAAAGCCTTGTATTTATATTTTATTTTACTAAGAATTGAAGTAGATATTTTGAATAAATGGGCACTATTTATTATGTTCTACTCAGCATTTCTATTATGGCAATCATCTGAAGTTATAAATTTGCCTTAATCTCTATGACACTGCCAACAGAATTCCAGCATGAAAAATATAGAAACAGAAATTTGACCATAGATTAATAATTTTTTGATAGAATTTTACTCAGAGACAAGCACATTAAGAGGGCTAAAAATAGGATTTGGGAAAAAAAGGGAAGATTATAGCCAAGACTGTGACAATAAAGTACATTTGGAAAATAGATGATCAAATCCATTAAATTTTCCCTGCAGTCTTGTATGTGATCATGAGAAAAAAATGTTATTAAATTACCTTCCAACTCTACTTCTAACTCCTCATAAAATAATAATATGGATGAGAAATAAAATCAAGAAGTTATAGACTATTTATCTGCCACTGTTTATGTGTTCCCTTGCCTTGATAGTCATGCAAACATTGCATTTAAAGATTGCACTTCCTGAACACTGCTCTTGAACCCTTTTTCAGTAGCTAGCTCTCTGCTGCCTGTGGGCAAACTGCTCAACTTCTGACTAACTTTGTCTTTGAGTGCTGATTGCTTTGTATGCAGCCCTTGCTGCCTGATCCATAGCAAGTCTATACAGATATTTATGTAAAATGAATAATAAGAAAATTGTTTCCACATGCCTGGATGCTACATAGTAATATGCTTTCCTAATTGAAAACTTGAAATTGTCAAAACCTGACAGTGTGTCTTGTCTCATCCCCACCTAAACCTGAGTTCTTGAGTGGGCGTGTCTCTCTGATTTTTTATTCTTATGTGTAGTCAAATGTCATGACCCATTTCATCTCACTATTTGATCCTCATTAGGAATCTCAAAATATGGGATATTTTCTTCTTCTTAAGGGCTAGGTAATGTATGTTTGATTATTTCCTTTAAAACACTTATAAAAAATACCTTTTGTTTCCTGGTCTCAGGAAAAAACACATAATAGTTATTTAGAAATGATAATGTTATAGTCTGCAAACAATAAGACTATGCTTAGAATCTGAGATGAAACTACTACCAAATTTTCTAAATTTTTAGCCATGACTTACAACTGATGAGTTAAGCTCTCAGGGGATGTCCCTCCATTCAGTTAACTTACATTAAGATAATATGGCCATGAGATGATATTTAGCATGTCAAAATAATATTAATTTTCATTACTTTCAGTATTATTTATAGTGATGCTTTACATTTAGAAAAATAATCATACGAAACAGTATTTATTACCATGTATGTTCCAGTGCAGAAGGTAGAGACAGACATATAAGCAAATAACTTTCTAAAAACAGGTGTTACTTTTTTATGTAATAAATTATTTTATAATGTATTGCAATTAAAAATATAATGCATCAGCTTTGGAATATACATATAGTACAAAAGAATATATATATTGTCCCTTATTCTTCTTTCTAAATTTTAGAATTTAATTATAATTACACCAAATCTATAATAAATTTGAGAAGAAAAACCTCTAAAATAAATATCTTCTTCACAATTATCTAAATTTATTACTGATGGCAGTCAAATATAAATACAAGGTACATGTTTTCCACATTTGCAGAGTCAGGTTTATTTCCCATTTGCCTTTGTGAGAAAATGAGGAGGCGCTCTAACAAAAAGAGGGTTCTAGAACAGTCATTATTATGGAAAAAATGTAAGGATTTACATCGGCTAAGCAGGGCTGGGTTTTGAAGATTGTCCTTGGGAAAATGGAGAGGTGAGATGTGTATGTTCTAGGGAAGAAACTAGCGTATAAGGAAGGAACTGCAAGACTAGCGCTTCAGATAACTCAGTGTCTGAGGTGGAGCCAAAGGAGATGAGGCTGTGTATGCTAGTTTCAGACAAATTGTAAAGTAGCTTTCATGTTGTACCAAGAGGTTTGGATTTTATTCTACGACTAATGAAATAGCCAGAAAATAAAAGCACACATTTAATAAGATCATGGTATGTACTAGAGATGAAGCAAGAGATTCTAAGTAGAAAATTGAGTGGAGATATAAGTTAAATAATACAAATGACAGTGTATTAGTCTGTTCTCACACTGCTATAAGGACATACCTGAGACTGCATAATTTATAAAGGAAAGAGGTTTAATTGATGCAATGTTCAGCCTGGTTAGGGAGACCTCAGGAAATTTACAATCATGGCAGAAAAGGCAGCAAACACATCCTTATTCACATGGTGGCAGGAAGGAAAGGAAGGAGTAAAAGGGGAAAAGCCCCTTATAAAACCACCAGATCTCATGAGAACTCACTCACTCTCATGAGAAAAGCATGAGGGTAACTGCCTCCATGATTAAATTACCTCCCACCAGGTCCCTCCCACAACATGTGGGGATTATGGGAACTAATATTCAGGATGAGATTTGGGTGGGGATAGAGCCAAACCATATAATTCCACCTCTGGCCCCTCCCAAATCTCATGTCCTCACATTTCAAAACACAATCATGCCCTTACAACAGTCCCCCAAAATCTTAACTCATTCCAGCATTAACTCAAAAGTCCAAGTCCAAAGTCTCATCTCAGGTGAGACAAGTCCCTTATGCCTGTGACTCTATAAAATCAAAAGCAAGTTAGTTACTTCCTAGATACAATGGGGGTACAGGAAATGGCTAAATACACTCATTCCAAATAGGAGAAATTGTCCAAACTGAAGGGGCTAAAGGCCCCAAGCAAGTCTAAAATCCAATATGGCAGTCATTAAACCTTAAAGCTCCAAAATGATCTCCTTTGATTCCATATCTCACATCCAGGGCACACTGATGTAGGAGGTGGTTTCCCACGGCCTTGCACAGCTCCTCCCATGTGGCTTTACAGGGTACAGCTCCCCTCATAGGTGCTTTAATGGGCTGGTGTTGAGTGCCAGTGCCTTTTCCAGGTGCACGGTGCAGGCTGTCAGTGGATCTACCATCCTGGGGTCTGAAGGATGGTGGTCCTTGTGTCACAGCTCCACTAGGCATTGCTCCGGTGGGGCTTCTGTGTGGGGGATCCGACCCCACATTTCCCTTCTGCACTGCCCTAGCAGAGGTTCTCCATGTGGACTCCGCCCCTGCACCAAAATTCTGGGTGGACATCCAGACATAGCAAGAGTGGCCTTTTCTCCAGTTTCCAACAGTTCCTCATCTCCATCTAAGACCACATCAGCCTGGACTTCATTGTCCATATCACTATCAGCATTTTGGTCAAAGCCCTTCAACAAGTTTCTAGGAAGTTCCACACCTTCTTACATTTTCCTGTCTTCTGAGCCCTCTAAGTCTCTAGGAAGTTCCAAACTTTCCCACATTTTCCTGTCTTCTTCTGAGACTTCTACACTGTTCCAGCCTCTGCCTGTTACCCAGTTCCACAGTCACTTCCACATTTTTGGATATCTTTAAAATAGCGCCCTACTCCCAGTACAAATTTAGTGTGTTAGTCCATTCTGATGCTGCTATAAGGACATACCTGATACTGAATAATTTATAAAGGGAAGAGACTTAATTGACTCATAGTTCAGCATGGCTGGGGAAGTCTCAGGTAACTTACAGTCATGGTGAAAGGGGAAGCAAACATGTTCTTCTTCAATGGCGGCAGGAAGGAGAAGAAGGAGCAAAAGGGAAAAGGCCCTTATAAAAGCATCAGATCTTGTGAGAACTCACTCACTATCCCGAGAACAGCATAAGGGTACCTGCCCCCATGACTAAATTACCTTCCACCAGGTCCCTCCCATGAAATGTGGGGATTATGGGAGCTAAAATTCAAAGTGAGATTTAGGTGGGAACACAGCCAAACCATATCAGACATACACCTAGTTCAACATAAGATATACAAATTATGGAAATACAGATTGGTAAAATAGATGATTTTATGCCAAATACTAGACACTTAGAGAAATAAGGACCTATTGTGACTGATAATGTATATTTAGTAGGCTTTTGAGTATCTGAATAGTATTAGTTCTCTTCCCTGAAGCAGAATATGATAGGAGGAAATAAATGAATGTCTTAAGGATCTGAAAACTTAAATCAATTATATAGCATGAAACTGGGGGATTAGCAGCTGCAGAAGACAACATTATTAGTCAAACAAAACAAAACATGTATAGGCTTAATTAACATTAAAATTTTCACCCTTTCCTCTAAGTGACATGTACAAATCAAAATTACTTTCTGTCTCTGATTTGTAATTAAGGATTACTCAGACATTAAAAATAAAAGCCATTATTACTTAATGAATAGTGAATGAACATAAACATATTTTAATGGGTTAATATATAGACTGGCTTCAAATATAAATCTAAATTAATACTTAGTATTTTCTCATAAAACAAATAGCTTCTCAGTCATAAAAATAAGTATTTGCAAAAACATGGATAATGTGTGTGACAGACAGAAGCAAGGTTATTCATCCTTAGTTTGATTTTCAATAACCCTGATGCAAATATTGTTTTGTATTCATGTACCTATTCTCAGTGTTTAGTTTGTCTTTCCTATTCAAAGCAGAAGGTTAACAAGAATGACAGCACAGATGGCTTCCTTTTCTTCTTCACAAGTCAAAGTGATGAGACTTATAAAAGACTGTCACAAGCATCCTTTCACCCTTCTGGTCCCTTCTGTGCCCCCATCTGCACAGAGCTAATCTGATGACTTGTACTTTCTTGACCTCTTGAAAACCAGGCTTTCTGGATCAGTTTACAGAGGAAACCAATTACAGCCTTAGATTATATTTTTAATTGTAGAGATACATTAGCAACCAATTTAATGATACAAGGCCATGATATGCTACCTACATTCCAAAAAATAAATTTCAAATACCTTTTACTTCCATCATTAGTAGCTACTTTAATGTAAAATCTAATGCTGTTTTAGAGTCAACACATATTATATTTTCAAGCCAAGAGAATAAGAACCAAGCCAATAAAGTACTATTTGAACTGAAAATAATCTTTCTTTTCCTATCCTGTTGAATAAACTTAGATACTATGACATCAATGCCAACTCTATTCCCCCAGAATAACTCTGTTTGTATGTCATATGTCTTCAAAAGTGTGCCATAATACAGTACTTCTGGGTAGATCAGACTTGCATATTTTCACACAACTTCAAATTATCTATTGTCATTTCCACCTGAAATAAGTTAACATAGTACCTCTGTTTCTAATTCTTAAGTGGATCAGACATTCCCTCCTTTTCCAAAAGTATTAATCTTTTTTCCCTATATCCTTCAAGTCATGTCTTCAAATATACACAGTTCTGCCTTGGTTTGGATGGTATACACGAACAAACAAAAATTAATGAATAAACCAAAGCTTCACTAGAACTCTAATTAGTATTTCTTCTTCTATTTACTATTTCTTCCTCCATTTTTTAAGCAATGGATTTCAAAATGTTTTTCTGCTGATTATAGCCTCCAGACATTTCTAATTTATTTTTTCTTTTGTCTTTCATTCCGACTACTATATTTATCACTCAGCTTAACTCACTTGCTTCACTGTATACTGGGCATGTCATTCAGAGTACATCACAGGTTCAAACTCTGAAAGGTGTAATTACCCAAACGCAGTCTTTATTCATGAAAATTTTAGACCACACTTTGCCCAAGTTTGACAGTTTATAAAACTGTGATCAGAAAACTAACTCAACTGAAGATTATTTTTAGACTAGCTGATAACCCCGTCGGTTGCTGGATATAAAGAACCAGCTAGCTTTTCCACGAATTTACCACTACAGGTCATTCTAATTTGCAAGATCCCATGACTGATTTCCTCCAGAACATTAAGAAGTAATAGTTCATTTTGTAAGAAAAGAGTAGGAAAGACACTCAGAAAGAAGCATGTAAACAATATGCAAGCTCTGAGAGACATGCAAGGTATTGTTGCTAGAGTTTCCTTATGTTTTGGTAATGTTCAAGTAAGATCAATGTGTATCATCAGGAAGCAAGGTGACCATAGATAAGACTGAGTTATTCAGCCTTTCCAAAAAAAAAAACTCGAATATTTTATTTTTATAATTGTAACTGGGTATAATTGAGGCTATGAAAAAGACTGCAAATTGACATATGAAGTGGAAATTGGTTTAGTGACCATTCATCAACCTGAGAAATGTCATCTTGCAGCAGGAACTGAAGAAGCCTTACAATTACAAGAATGCAGAAATTTAGATAAATTTTAATAATGTTACTTAGCTTTTATTTTGTGTATTTTTAAAGTTATCATCTATCTGTGGTAAGTTAAATCCATGCTATATTTCTGGTAGAAATGACATTTCTTTAAAACTGATTTAAGGGCCAAACTGTGAAGTATGGAGTAGTCAAAAATCATTATAGGAATGGAAATAAGATCCTTCAGGGAAAATGGAAACAGCGCAGGAAGCAGCACAACATAGAGCATATGCTTCTTCCCTGCTGCAGCAAATTTGTTAATAAAAGGTGGCCAGGGTCTTTAGCAAGTTGTAACCAGTACACCGGTAATGAAGGCTCCATGATACAACTGGGCATTTCCATTTATAAATTCACTTACAAAGGATGAATATAACCAGCATTGGCTGTTTAGTTATTAGGAGAGGGGTTCCTGTCTCCTTACCTTCAAGGCAGGATTGGTTTCACCAATTGCAGTCGCCAACTAAGATCCTTCCAAGAAAAGTAGTAATTTTATGGGTCTGGAGAAGAGAGAAGAAGCTAGAAGGCTGAATAAGAAATGAACTATGGATGCATTCTTGAATGCACTTGAGGCATTAATCTTGGAAACTCTGAGGTGGTTGTGTGTTTATTTGTTCTTTTTATTATGGAAACATACACATGAAAAAGATGGATTTTGTAATAACATCATAAAATCCCATGTATCCATCACCCACCTCCAGCAGTAAACACTTTGCCAATCTCCTTTCTTTCTTTCTTTTTTTTTTGAGACGGGTCTGCTCTGTCACCCAGGCTGGAGTGCAGTGGTGCGATCTCGGCTCACTGCAAGCTCTGCCTCCCAGGTTCAAGCAATTCTCCTGCCTCAGCCTCCCGAGTAGCTGGGACTACAGCCACCCCCCACCACGCCTGGCTAATTTTTCGTATTTTTTTTTTTAGTAGAGACAGGGTTTCACTGTGTTAGCCAGGATGGTCTGGGTCTCCTGACCTCGTGATCTGCCCACCTTGGCCTCTCAAAGTGCTGGGATTTACAGGCGTGAGCCACCATGCCCGGCCGCCAATCTCCTTTAAAATGTCACCCCATCATCACTTGTTTTTAATCAAAACTACAATTGAGATTAATCAGTGGGTTTAAGTGTTGTCAGCTCTTGTAGGCAGAATTATAAAGATGCCCACTCAAGATTCCCAACCTCTGGTTATTCAAAAAATAATCTAGGTAGTGCTAAGAAGGGACTTTGTGGATGCAGTTACAATAGGGAGATTATCTTCGATGATCTGGGTGGACCCAATCTAAACACTTGAGCCTTTAAAAGCAAATAAATTTCTCAAGCTGGAGTCAGAGAGAAGAGAAAGCAGAAGTGAAGAGATAGAAAGGGGAGGTCAAAAATAGTCATAGCATGAGAAGGACTAGACCTGCTATTGCTGACTATGAAGATGGAGGAAGCGACAAGGCCAAGGAATATAAGCAGCTTCCAGGGGCTGAGAATTCCCTTTAGCCAAAAGCAAGCAAGTCAATGGAATCTCAGTCTTACCATCCCATGGAAATGAATTATGCCAATAACTTGAATGAAGTTGAAAATAGATTCATCCTCAGAGCCTCTGGAAAGAAACACAGCCCTAATGACTTGATTTCTGCGTAGTGAAACCTCAGCAAGAAAGCCAGAGGAGCCACATCGTGCTTGGACTTCTAACCTACAGAGCTGTAATGTAATAAATTTGCTTTAAGTCACTCACTTTTGGTAATTTCCTAAGACAGCAATAGAAATCTAATGCATCAGACTTATTCCCTTTTTATAAAGTTCCCCATCAACCTTTCACCACATGCTTTTAGTATTCACTATTGATCACTGCCTAGATCCATTATTTATTGGAGATTGAAAAATAGAAATTTAAAAATTATATCATTCCTCCTGTGTTTATTACCTGTGATTTTTATTTACACAGAAGATTCTCTCTTATTAACTATTGACTACCCAACAACAAAACAGAGAAAAACCAATATTTCTTTTTCTTTTCTCTTTTACCATTTTTCAGAATAAAGAGTTGGTATACTAGATGGTGTGCAAGATTTATTTGAGTAGCATTATAAATTCTAGATTTATATAGATTTGACGTGCTTCAGTTCATTGCATTAAATGTTCATTTTTAAGCTAAAATTCTCCCAATATTGACAAACTGTAAACTATCTCTTGTTTTCTTTGACATGACTCCAATTTTTATGTGATCCTTTCTCTTTGGAACAGTAAGATATCATAAGTTAATTTTGCATATTTTTCCCCAGATCTGAGTCAGCCATTCTTTACCACAAGAAACTTCCTTTTGTGTGTGTGTGTGTGTGTGTGTGTGTATGTGTGTTGGTGTGTGTGTGTGTATGTGGGAGAAATCATATTTAGAGATTATCATCTGGGTAGTAGGTGAATTCATTGCAACTGAGTCGTTATTGCTTCTTGGACTTTAAATGGCATAGAACAAATAAAACAAAATCATATCTTCCCACTAACATTTTCATTTCAAATGTAAGATTATGGGGGTTTTACTTAATCAATTGATTGTTTTACTTATTTTACCTTAGTTTAAAGATTCCACACAGTTACTCAATTTGATATATCATACATTATACACATTATAGTTCCAAATATATATATACCAATGTGACAATACAAAAAATAATAACACTCTGAATAGACCTCAAGATTTCTGTACTGTTCTTTTTTTCTTAGAACGCATTCTACTAGAAGTACAGATTAAATACTGTGTTTTAGGCTGGGAGCAGTGGCTCATATCTGTAAATCCAGCACTTCGGGAGCCTGAGGCAAGCGGGTTACTTGAAGTCAGGAGTTTTGAGACCAGCTTGGGCAACATGGTGAAAACCCATCTCTACAAAAATACAAACAAACAAAAAAAATTAGCCTGGTACAGTGGCGAGCGCTTGTTGTCCCAGCTACCCAAGAGGCTGAGGCAAGAGAGTCACTTGAACCCAGGAGGTAGAGGTTGCACTCCACCTTATCTTTTCACTGCACTCCAGCCTGGGCAACAGAGAGAGACTCCGTCTCAAAAAAAAAAAAAAAAAAATCAAAACAACAACAACAAAAAACTGTGTTTTAAAGTGTTTTACAACATTTTTTCTTGGTGCAGGTATGCCATCATACGTCATCATATTGTAATGATTAATTTTTTTCTTCTGATCTAATATTTTTAAAAATATATACAACATTAAATAGTCTCAAATTATAATTGTGGACACATTACACTTAGATAAGTTAAGTTTTAATTGCAACTCTTCTATCCTGTTGCCTCGTTTTCTTATAGAAAATTATTATTATTATTATTATTTTTAGACAGAGTCTTGCTCTGCCACCCAGGCTGGAGTGCAGTGGCGCGATCACGGCTCACTGCAAGCTCCGCCTCCCGGGTTCACGCCATTCTCCTGCCTCAGCCTCCCGAGTAGCAGGGAGTACAATTTTTTTGTATTTTTAGTAGAGATGGGGTTTCACCATGTTAGCCAGGATGGTCTCGATCCCCTGACCTCAAGATCCGCCCGCTTTGGCCTCCCAAAGTGCTGGGAAAATTATTTTTAATAATACTCATTCCTCTTGGCCAGGCATGGTGGCTCACCCCTGTAATCTCAGCAATTTGGGAGGCCAAGGCAGGTGAATCACCTGAAGTCAGAAGTTCAAGACCAGCCTGGCCAACATGGTGAAACCCCATCTCTACTGAAAATACAAAAATTAGCCAGGCATGATGGTGAGTGCCTGTAATCCCAGCTACTCAGGAGGCTGAGACAGGAGAATGGTTGAACCTGGGAGGTAGAGGTTGTAGTGAGCCAAGATCGTGCTACTGCACTCCAGCTTGGGTGACAGAGTGAGACTCCGTCTCAAACAAACAAACAAACAAAAAAACAACTTATTTCTCTTTGTAGTGTTTCCCTTTAAAAATATCTGAAAAATGTATTCTGCCAGGCATCTTCCAAGGAGGTCCAGATATTCTTGAGCTCCAAATATCACTTCCTTCTCCCATTATAAGAATTCTTCCCTGGGGGAGAAATGAAGGAGAATCTTGAGAGACCAGTAGTATTAGTCTAGTTAAAATCTTTCCAAAAACCAAAAAAAAAGCGGTTGTACATCCTTTGTGATTTGTATCTTTTCTCTTGAAATATATATTTTGACCAGTTTAAATGCCATATTTGATATACAATCTCTGCAATAAAATTATCCTTACATTTGCCAATAAACATTGCTCTTCATTTTATTTAAACTCCTCTCACAGATAATATGTGAAAAAAACTCTCTTGAACATTTAATCACATAATTTATAATCCTATAAAGAAATACATTGATTTGTTAATTGGTTTAAAAATTGAAACCTGAGATTAAATTTGAAAAATTAAGAAAAAGAATAAAGATAGCATTATATACTTTTTCTTATTTCACAAACAGTTTTTCCAACTTCTGGTCATTTAAATCTAGTATATGAATGTTGTTTCCTTTACAGCTAGAATAAAAGAGACGTGTGCATCATTACTAAGAATTCAAAAAGTTACACAAATAATAACTGTCAAATCTTATTTTACTATAATAAAATCTGCTCATTTTAGAAATCATTGTGATAAAACTTGTTCTTGAAAACTTATATTTTTTTCATTCCTTACGTTTATGTACTAGAAATTACACAATCAGTCAAAGGCATTGAGATGTTTTTAAATATAAAAAGTCACCATTACAAGCAGTAAATATATGAGTAGTCATTTTTATGACATTTCTATATTTTTTAATTTATACTTATCTTTTATTTCAGGTCATTCTCCTCTGTCATCACATTGTTACTTGGGACAATTTTACTTTAAATTAATTAAGTGAAATTTTAATGCTACTGAAATACTAATTGCTATCCTGAATTAGCTTATTTGGGTCTCCCAAATATATTTCAAAACATCTTTCAGAAGGAGAATCTGTTATGGAGAATATCATACACCTTTATCTCTAATCTCACCTTCCTTT
Source organism: Hylobates moloch (assembly GCF_009828535.3). NCBI lineage: Eukaryota > Metazoa > Chordata > Mammalia > Primates > Hylobatidae > Hylobates > Hylobates moloch. The sequence continues at coordinate 44,898,099 of NW_026652288.1, forward strand.
TTTAATTATTAGATTTTTCTGGCTCTACCTTCAAATTCTGAAGATACTTTAGGTCTTGATTCTAAGTATCAGTGCCTTTTTTCCATATCTATTAATAAATTGTGGCTTGTTTTAAAATATGCAAGTCATATATTCCTTTTACAAGACAGGTTGGTACATACAGAAAATAACTTACCATCCTTGATACGGCAATAGAAATCTATGCTGAGCACTGTAATGCATTTCCTTCATTGTTTCTTCTCTTTGTTTAAATATATGACTATTTATATACACTGAAGTTATATACATATTTATTTATTTTATTTTGAGCATTTTCCAGTGGATCTTCAAAAATAGTTTCTAATGGCTATGTGATTTTTCCATTGCTTGATACTCCTGCATCAAATTTTACAAATTTTATGTTTGATCATTTGTCTTCAAAGCAATTAAATTTTGTTTTGTAAATATAAGTGAGAAATGTTAACACTCCCATATCTTAAACAATCAATATATAAGGAATGAGTCCTAGACAGCATCTCAAAATGGTAACTTCCATTCAGCTGGTCAAGGTAGAATGACTGTTCTTTGGGTCATAGCTGGGCAATGGAGCCTGTGACACTAGAGTATCCAAAGAATGGGACCCTTACCTGTGATTGAAAGAAAGGCAAATTTAGATATATGAGAAAAAAGCATTAAATTACATCGAGTCACCAATAACAAAGTTTTTTTTTTTTCAAGTTTTCTTCCTCTCTCTCTCTTTTTCTTTCTCTCTCTCATTTTGGCAAGAAAAGTACTCATTTTGGTACTAGCATATCATTATTCTTTGTCCAGCACTAACTAATCCTCCTTTTCAAAAGAGAACACAGATCTCACACTGAGATATTTTGTCAGGCAATAGTATTCAGAAACGTTCTAATATTGTTATTTAGCGTTTTTATTTATATTTATATAATTTTCTACATCAAGTAAATTAAACTTGTTTTCTTTGTATGGTAGTGATGTACTTTACTATAACTACAGAGGATGTCACATAATGCAGATATCAAGAAACTATAAATCCAGGAAAGTTAACAAAATGTTAGCTTCTTATACCTTGATTATTCAACAAACTTGAGTCTCAACTTCAACATTTACTCTTTTACCAGGAAAAATTTACTCTCCACCAGAAAAAGGTAGAGATGTTTTCCTTATAACAATAATGGAATCTAGTCTTTCATTTGATAATAAGCACAGTTTTATTTATAACATTATCACCATTTGGATACCTAAGTTAGGAAGAAACCAAGATTAGAGATGCCATCTAGGTATAAATTAGTCATTCATTATCAATTTAATAGTGATCAAAAGGATTCTTAGTAAAATTTCGTAAATCAACTTTGAAGCCAATTATCAACATTTGTCTCTTGGTGATTGTGTGTATCTCTTACTGTATAAAGCTTTTCTCCTTTGTTCAAGGTGAGGAACAAAAGTTAGGTGGAACGTGGTGAGGATCAAAGATCATTCTCTTTTCTCTGTAGTTAGTTAGACATAATGTAAGTCACCCTTCCAAACCAAATAGAAAAATATAAAAAATTTAAAGTGGTTCCATTTGCCAAGCCACTAATTCTTTCTAGGAAAAGGAAAATGCAAAATGGGTATTATGCAAAGTTCACCTACAAACACACAGTGTATATTATAAAGTGAGCAGATGGGCATTATCTCAGAATTACTTTGCAGACTACTCTATGTATTTTGATTCAGTGAGTAAAAAAGCTTTCAGGATTTTCCATGGCATACACAAAATATATAAAATGAGAAAAGCATTTAAAGGCAAGTGGTTTTGTTAGTTTTCTTTCCATGTTAATTAGGGAATTTTATGATGTTACACATTAGCTCACCACCATGACACAGAACCTTACTGACAAAGGCAATTTTTTAGATAGATATAAAGCAGAAAAGTTGGTGTATTAGTCCATCCTCACACCGGTATAAAGAAATACCAGAAACTGGATAATTTATAAAGAAGCGAGGCTTAATTGGCTCATGGTTCTGCACGCTGTACAGGAAGCATGGCTGGGGAGGCCTCAGGAAGTTTACAGTCATGGAAAAAGGCGAAGAGGAAGGAGGCTCGTCTTACATGGTTGCAGCAGGAGGAAGAGAGTGAAGGAGGAGGAAGTGCTACACACTTTTAAACAGCCAGATCTCATGAGAATTCACTCACTATTATGGAAATAGTAAAGGGAAATCCACCCCCATGATTCAATCACCTTCCACCAGGCCTCTCCTCCAACATTGATAATTACAACTTGACATGATATTTGGGTAGGGACACAAATCCAAACCATATCAGTTGGGTTCATAAGAATTCCTGGGAGTGAGAAAGATTTTCTTCAAATGAATACTTATATTCATGGATAGACTACAAAGGCAAAGGTAATATTTTAGAAGACTGACATCAGCAAGATGGCAAAACAGGACTTTTCTATATTCATCTCCTTGCAGAAAATAGATTTGAACAATTATCCATAAAAATATCTTCACAAAAGCCAAGGAAACCAGATAAGAGATCACGGTGTGTGGATGTAGCACAGAATTAAAAAAACACACATTGAAGAAGATAGGAAGGATATTTTTACATTACTCTTATCACCCTTTTCTCGACTCCAGCATAGAGGAGAAGGAGAGGTAAGTGAACACTGAACTTTGCCCAGACACCAATACCAAGCTTGCCAGAGTAAAACCATGTATAGGAAAGGCCTGTGCTGGGTTTCAGGAAATTCTAAAAGGAGTTCTTAAAGCTTTAAGAGAAGGATGCCAATAAGGAATAGAAAACATATGAAAGTATAAAACTCATTGAAAAAAAGTAAGTACACAGTCAAATTAAGAATGCACTGATATTGTAATGTTAGTGTATGAATCACTTATATCTTTCCTATAAAGGTTAAAAGGCCAAACTATTAAAGATAATAGTAGCTAAAATAGTTTGTTAAGGAATATACAATATAAAAACATGTAACTGTTTAGCAATTTAAAATGTGGGATAGGAGATGATGGAATAAAAGTGTAGCGGTTTTGTGTGCAAAGCTAAGTGTACTTAGCTTAAAATAACCCACTGTAACAAGATATTTTATGTAAGCCTCAAAACAACAGCCTATAGTAGATGCAGGAAGAATACAAAGTAAGGAATCAAAGCATATCACTAAAGAAAATTACTAGTGTTTCTATATGTTAATCATAGACTACTCACACACACACACACACACACACACACAAAATCCCATTTGCAATAGTTACAAAAATATACAATAAAGTAGGAATAAATTTAACCAAGGAAGTGAAATACTTGTACACTGAAACTATAAAACATTGATGAAAGAAATTGAAGACATAAATAAATAAAATGATACCCATGTTCATGGATTAGAATAATTCACATTATAAAAATGCCCATACTATTAAAGTTATCTACAAATTCAATGCAATTTCAATCAAAATTCCAATGCCAGTTTTCATAGACATAGAAAAAGCAATCTTAAAATGTATGTGGAATCACAGGACTCTAAATAGCTAAAGCAATCTTGAGCAAAAAGAACCAAGATGAAGGCATCATACTACCTGACTTCCAAAACCTGTAGTAATCAAAACACATAGTACTGACATAAAAGCAGATATGTAGAGTAATGAAATAGAATTAAAAACACAGATTAAAGCCACATACAGACAACTGATTTTTGACAAAGGCATCAAGAGCATTCATTAGGCAAAGGACACTCTCTTCCCTAAACAGTGCTAGGAAAACTAGATATTTATATGCAGAAGAATGAAACTAGACCCCTGTCCCTCACCACACACAAAAATCAAATAAAGATGGATTGAAGACACAAAAATAGTACCAAATCTGTACAAAAACTGCAAAAATACATAGGGGAAAAGCTTCATGACTTTGGACTGATCAAAGATTTTAAGGGCAAAACCTCAAAAGTTTAGGCTATAAAACCAAAAATAAACAAACGAGATCCTATCAGACTAAAAAGCTCCTGCACAGCAAAAGAAACAACAGTATACAGGGACCATCTGCAGCATGGGAGTAAGTATTTGCAAACTATTAATCCTACAAGGGATTAATATTCCAACTATACAGTAATTAAACAGCAAAAAACAAAATAGCCCAATATTTAAAATGGGTTAAATGATCTTAATAAACATTTCTCAAAAGAATACAAACGGCCAACAAGTGTATGAAAAAAATGCTCAACAACACTAATCATCATGGAAATGTAAATCAAAACCACAATGACTTTTATCACCATACCCCAGTTAGAATGGCTATTATTAAAAGACAAGAAATAACAAACGCTAGTGAGGATATGAAGAAAAGGAAACATTTATTCATTGTTGGTGGGAATGTAAATTAGTATAAACATTGTGAACTATGAAGTTTACTCAAAAAAAAAAAAAAAAAAAAGGACCTAGTATATCATCCAGCAATCCCACTTTGGAGTATAAATCCAAAAGAAAAGAAATGAGTATGTAAAAGAGGTATCTGCATGCCACTGTTTATTGAAGGATTATTTGCAATAGCCAAGATATGGAATCAACCCATGTCCATCAAAAGATGACTTGATAAAGAAAATGTGGTACATATGCACGATGGAATACTATTCGGTCATAAAAAATGAAATTCTGCCTTTCCTAGCAACATGAGGCTAGAAGACATTATGTTAAAAGAAATAAGCCACACACAAGAAGACAAATAGTACATTCTATCTCATATGTGTAGGCTAAAAACCTTGGTCTTATAGAAGTAGAGAGTAGAATAGTGATTGCTAGAGGTTGGGAAGTGTACAAGAACAGGGGTGAGATAGAGAAGAGAAAAACATTTGTTAGGGGATATAATATTACAGCTAGGTAGAAGGAATAAATTCTAGTATTCTACAGCACTGTAGGGCAACTATAGTTAACAGTGATTTATTGTGTAGTTTCAAATAGCTGGAAAAAATGAATTTTGAATGTCCTTTACACAAAAAAATTATAAATGCTTGAGGTGATGGATATGCTAATTACCCTGATTAATCATTACACATTGTATACATGTATTGAAATAACACACTGTACCTCATAAATATGTATAATTATTACATGTAAATTGAAAAAATAACTTTTAAAGCAAAATGAACAGTCAGATAATAAAGATATGGAAAAAATATATGATCCAAACACTAAACAAAGAATAATTATCCTCAGCAATGTTGACATTGGACACAATAGTATTTAGGTATAGATAAATATTAGTATTATGTAATAAAAGAAATTATTGGATAAGAATATGCTAAAATAAAGAATGTGTTGGCTTTTAATAATAAGTAATATATGAAACAAAACTTGTGAAACTTATTTGGACATCTTAAACCCACCAATTGCAGTGGGAAATCTTTATTAATCTCTTGGAAAATTGAGATCACGTAGATCAAAAATTTTAACGTGGATATAAACATTTAAAAAACAAAACTATCTTGCTGCATTATTGTTACTACAAACAACTACTAGAAATTATAAACTATTATTAAGTATATATTTAACTATATAAATATTAATTATACGTTAGGCCACTCCTAAACCTAACATTTCAAAAAATTAACATCAAATAACCCATGTTCTCGGACCACAAAACAGTTCGAAGTCAAATCAGCCACTACATTTTGCACTTTTTGCTTGTGTGAGAGAGAATACAAATAGTACTAAGCTATCATTTCTGAAAGCTCAAAAAGTTAATCTGACCTAATGTTGTTGGAAAGACAATAGAAACAATAAATCGTGCTGCCGAGGGAAAATAAAACGTTTTCTAAAATAAACTAAGATTCAGGTTGCAAATGCCTTTGTACTTTGCAGTATCAACACTGGGTAATCACAGTGAAGAACTATATAAAGTACTTTATCCTGGTTGAAACTATTGCTGAGTAGAGGTATTTAAAGAGAGACAGGATAAAGAGTTTTCATTTTTGGTTGCATTAGTCTTTCTATACCATGATTAAGAAATCAGAACCTTGTTTGAAATAGAATTAAAAATCCAAAAAGGATTTTTGTTCTCCTTGTAACTGAGATTGTCTTTTATCTTTTTCTCTCCCTTTAAAAATGGTTTTGCTTTTATAGCATTGGAGAATACTTCTGCTTATATAGCATAAGAATAACATTGAAATCCCAAGGCATAAATGTGCTCTCTGTATTAGAAGAAAATATGAAATGCCAGGAGAAATACAGTGTCATGAAAAAAATTGAGAAAAGAAATGAGGGAAATAAGAGGAAAGCTGATTCTCTCTTTGATAGGAGAAAAAGGAAGTTGAAGTGTAACTTTTCACATTCTAACAAATAAATGCCAATCAGAATGCACATTAAGAAAATTTTTATCCTCAGGGCAAAAACAAAAATCCTGAATATTTGAAATGCAGAAATCTTCCTATTGCTAATTGTGTTAGTTAGGAGTGACAACACACACACATACAGAGAAGATGAGGAGCTGCTTTTCTGACTGAGCATCATATAGTTTATTTTCTGTTCTCTCTACTGAACAAATTATATTTTTAACATCAACTCCCCACAGAGACAGTTAATACATGACAACCTTTCTTGGTCAAGCATGCCTTATTTAAACAGAAGTTTCTCTGGAGAGTTTAAATGGTTTGGAATGGAAATAAATTAGCCAGTGACAGCTCTGTTCTATTTTATTAGAACCACATTAAGAAATGAAAGTAGCATGTATCCAGCTATAAATTTAACAGTTAATTCCTCTAAAAAGTCATCTTAAGCTCCCATTGATAATGTAATGGAGAGAAATAGTAATAAAACTGGTAGATAATTGAGCAATAATAATCAAAAAATTATATAACTACGTGGTAAATTAGATAATTACATGATATTGACAAACATCATAACAGGCACAGCACTGCTATAATAATGCTACATATTAGTCTAAGAATAAAAAAGTTTACTTCCTTTGTCTCATTATCAGAAGCAACTGAGGAATGATCTAGCTTAATATTTGAAAAATATGACATCATAGAATTGGAATGAGTAAAAGTATAATGTTACCTTAACTGCTTTCTCTAAGAACCTCTAATCATTTAGGGGAGTATTTTCTAAATGAACCTTACTGTATATTAACAGATATTTAGCAATAAAAAGGCTTTTGTGCCCAAATAAGTTTAGGAAATGGTACATATTCTGTTCTGCTTGCAGATTCTCAATGCGCACTATCATATTAATGGCATCAAAAAATCCTGCGAAGTAAAGAAACTGCCTAAACCAGCATGAGCTTCTTTGCAATGAAACAAATTTTTTCTTGTTTCTCTTTCTCTTTATTTTTTCTCTTTCTCCTTCCTTCCTTCCTTCCCTTCCTTCCTTCCTTTCCTTCCTTCCTTTCCTTCCTTCCTTTCCTTCCTTCCTTCCTTCCTTCCTTCCTTCCTTCCTTCCTTCCTTCCTTCCTCCCTTCCTCCCTTCCTTCCCTTTCTCTCTTTTTTCTTTTCTTCCTTCCTTTCTTTCTCTCTTTCTTTCTTCTCTCTCTTTCTTTCTTCTCTCCCTTTCTCTCTTTCTCTCTTTCTTTCTTCTCTCCCTTTCTCTCTTTCTCTCTTTCTTTCTTTCTTTTTCTTTCTTCTTTCTTTCTTTCTCTTTCTTCTCCCCTCCCTCCCCTCCCTCCCTCCTTCCCTCCCTTCCTTCCTTCCTGCCTGCCTGCCCTCCCTCCATCCCTCCCTCCCTTTTTCTCTCTGTCTCCGTTGTGTGTGTCTGTGTATCTTTGTGTGTGTGCGTGTGTGTCTTTCTTTCCTCACCCCACCCATTTTTTTCAGGAGAGAAAAGGAGGGGAGGTAGGTTCTTATAGATCTAATTTTTTGTTTGTTTCTGAGACTGAGTCCGGCTCTATTGCCCAGGCTGGAGTGCAGTGGCGAGATCTCCGCTCACTGCAACCTCTTAACTTCTGGGTGCAAGTGATTCTCGTGCCTCAGCCTCCTGAGTAGCTGGAATTACAGGAACTCACTACTACATCCAGCTAATTTTTGTATTTTTAATAGAGTCGGGGTTTCCCCATGTTGGCCAGGCTGTTCTGGGACTCCTGATCTCAAGTGATCTGCCTGCCTCGGCCTCCCAAAGTGCTGGGATTACAGGCGTGTGCCACGGTGGCCAGCCAGATCTGTTTTGAAAACCTAGTTTAGAAAAATTGATTTGGGGATTTGGGATTTTTGACCAAAAAGGCATTGAGTTAGTTACTTGAGTACTTGTCACATAGGAAATTTTATTTTCTTGTAACACATATAAATGTATCTTTTGAATTAAAACACAAATCTTTTACATTTTTTAATTTTTAATTAGTTCTTAGTACTTAAAAAAGTTATTCCTTTGACTTATACAGTTCAAAATTTCATTCATAGATGAAAAAATGGGTTTTCATTCTACACAATACCTAGATGAATATATTTACAGTTTCTCATGATTTTGAATATTATAATGTCTCCATCTTCTGGATTATCTTTTTAAAGTTTTTGAATATACTTATAGGGAAACCTATTATAACCCATTAACAAGTAAGAAATCTTTGAACACATGATATTATTACTGAAAACTCAATATATCATTTTACTGCAATGAATGTTTGTAAATTTGTATTACTAGAGGCAATAACTCATTTATCCCATGTAAATTAATTAAAATTATTCTTAATATCCTCATGTAACCATATTTTACAAGTCAGTGGAAGATAGGATAGAAAGGTATAGGAAAAAGATTTGGGAGTCTCAAAGAAGTAAAGTAAAAAACAAAACAAAAAAAAGGGTGGGAAGCTGTGTTTTGCTCATGTGACTTTTTTAATGGTTTTTGAGAAGTGGCTTCTCCCTCATGAGGCTTTTGGCCCAGCGATAGCATTGATTAGCAATAAGTTTGACTCCACTAAGGACTTGCTTCCAGTGGACCCATAATGGACTTAAGTTTTATCTCCAAGAGACTGAGTGAAATACTTTTAGATGTCATCCACATAGGGCTCCTCAAAACTTACTCCCACTCCTGAAGTGAGAACTCTGGGTCTGCATTCAAACATCATTAAGGTTTAATATTTGGTCTATTGAGAACCACAGGAAGGTTGAATTTTCAATAAATAAAACTCAGAGGAACATTTCCTAATAAGAAACACTTTTTAAAAAACCACTAGTATAACTTATTTGTTATATTATTTGATACTAAAGTATCATTTGAAACTGAGTCTTGACTACTTACTGAAATACCAGACATTTATTAAGATTCTACTTTATGCTCATCAGAATCCTAAACCAAATCCTTCAGTAGAAAAGTATAACAAAATTAGAATGCTTTTGTGACATCACTTTCCCTCTTAAAACTAATATGACCTGTAAGATGCTTTATTGGAGTGATATTAAGCTGGTAAATTTAATTTTATAAACATGTTTAAACGTTGACTTTTCTCATTCAGGATTATAGCATCTCTCTCCACTTATTCATTCTTCTCCAAGATCTCTTGTGTACTTCTTGATGCCTTTTAATTTATTTATTTTTGCACACTTTTGTTCAGTTTACATCTAGTACATATTTATTTCCATTGTGAATAAAATCTTTATCACTTTTTCAAGTTGGATTTGAAGGATAGTGTTCTTAACCCTGGCTGCATTCTCAAATTTGGTTGCACACTAAAACCTGAATTGAGGCTCATTTGAATTCTGTCCTGCAAATTATTTGCTGCTCAACTACATTTGTAATTAGTTCTTTTCTCTACTTTAGGAATGATTTAAATTTTGCAGTTATTTTGTATTTTTTAGTAAATAAACATGCATCTATAAATACAAGCTGGCACACAATGTAAGTTTATCCTTTAGTTTCTAAAATAAAAAAAAACAAAGAATTCAATAAAATTAAACAATGAAATTTGTATTTGTGTTGGTGATAACAGCAACATAATAAAAACAAATATTTGCTCATTTTTATTTAAGGTCCATTCTCACTTTTCATTTGGAAATAGCATTGTGTTCCCTTTATTTTACTTTGCCTTTTGTTTTTGAAAAGCAGATTTTGTCTTGCCTAATGCAGGAATATCTGGCTGTTTAAATGTATTGTTGTAATCTCTGGATGTTCATCATTCAGATATGATCATACTTCATTCTCCCAGTGAGGAAAATACCATTTAGTCTTTTCATGATTCCATAATAAATGTGGGCCAGACACAGAATAAATAAATCAACATCTCTGGGGGAGGGCAACAACACTGTTTATTTCATGTTCTTCAGGTGACAGTAACACACTGTCAGGGTTAGAGCGACTGTTGTAGGCTTGCTTCTTAGTTACTTATAAATATCTTAGAAGTTTTTTTTTTTTAACTATAATATTCTGTTGTTCTTTTAACAAGTGATTGATTTAATTCTTATGCCCATCATTTACCTTCCCTGGGAGCAAGGAATACTAAGTAGTCAATGTGCCTACTAAAAGCATTCTTTCCTCTACGATAACACATTCTTCATCCATCCTCTTTTTTGCGTAGGACAGAGACCCAGTATCCAATTACCTGGCACAGAAGAGCAAATCAATATATATGTGTTATATTGCTTTGTTGTATTACTTTGCTGTATGTTTTCCTTTTTTTTTTTTTGAAATGGAGTTCACTGTTGTTGCCCAGGCTGGAGTGCAATGGCAAGATCTCTGCTCACCGCAACCTCTGCCTCCTGGGTTCAAGCACTTCTCCTGCCTCAGCCTCCCGAGTAGCTGGGATTACAGGCATGTGCCACCATGCCCGGTTAGTTTTGTATTTTTAGTAAAGACAGGGTTTCTCCATATTGGTCAGGCTGGTCTCGAACTCCGGACCTCAGGTGATCCGCCTGCCTTAGCCTCCCAAAGTGCTGGGATTACAGGCGTGAGCCACCGTGCCCGGCCATGTTTTCATTTTTAAAATTTGGGTATACATTTTCCTATTTAATTTCTCCATGACCAGGAATATAGGCTTTTAAGATGATTTATTTGGGTAAAGAACATGCTCAGTATTCATAAGGCAGAATGAACTTAATTGGCCCCTAGAGAAGTTATTCCCCATAGCACTGTTCTCATAAACAGAGTATTTTAACCTACTGACTTACCAATGGAAAGACTCATGATTCTGTATCACATATAGAACATCTTTGCATGAAATATCTTATAGAAGGAGGTGGGGCTATTGCTATGGGAACAGGATAAAATTGAAGAGTACTTTGATTTTGAAACTTCTGACACAAAATTGTCTAGTTTCTATAGCTCTTACTGGAAAAATATTGGGGAGAATATTTTAAACATGCATGGCAGCACAAATTTTCAAGTCATTGCAGAGCTGAGCTTCTGTAGATTATCACAGCTATATAAGGAAAGTCAGAAAATCTGCAAGGGATCTCTTCCAATTCCAGGACATCAGGCAGTTAACCTGTTGAATATGAAGAAGAGTGCTAAAATGTCAACAATGGAGTAAAATAAACATTTGTTTCCTTCAACAAATGCTCACCAAGTAACAGCTCTATCTTGGTGACCAAAAGTGATATTAGAATTAAATTGAGACAGCTGAACAAGTCCATGATTTATATCTTCAGAGTGCTTATATTGTAATGCATGAAACAGACAAATTATGACAGTACAACATCTAAGTGCCACAATAAGGGGTATGCACTAATGGCTGAGAACGCAGCGTAGAAAACCACCCATTGCTTAAAGAAGCTGTCACAGAGATTAATTTGTAATTTAAGTAGCCATTAAATTCTTTTAAGTCGTGTTCCTGTTCTCCCTTACTATAGCATTTATACCTGTAGATTATTCTTTTCTATTTCCTAGCAATTACAGTGGTTGCTAAATTCTTCATGGATACAGACCCCATAATGATCCTTGGCTTGTTTTCTTCCAGTTTTCCTGCTATGGCTTCAATCATTTACTCTGACTTCTTGCTTATACCCTCCTCAGTCCACTCCATACATATAGGCACTCCCCAGACTTCAGTACTTGGTTTTCTTTTTGCTGCATATTTTACTTTGATGATTCCTTGAATTTTTATGCCCTCTACTCCACTAAATATTTTACTCTACTCCCTCCGTTTAGCTACCAGATGATCATAAATCTGACTTGGGATGTGTTTTTAAAAGATTTAAAGCTCCTTTAGATGGCAAGATACAACACAATACTACTAGGATACATAAAAGACACCAATTTTTATTATAGCTCCTAAAGAGAGAAGGCTGGCAGGCAGGGCCACACAAAGAATTACAACTGGGGGCAGAGTAACAGTAAGCCGGAGCTGTTGGGGCAGTTTATGCATGGCAAGCAAGATGGGGCTAGCTATATGTTTAGTGGGCTTCCTGAAGGTTGGCTAATTTGAATAATTTATTGGGTTCAGGGCACAGTGGCTCCCCCTAGTTGTATTGTAATTGGCTTTGGGTCAATTAGGACAGGTGCACAGGGACTTGGAGTTTAACAGTTTGATAATTGGTTTTGTTGTAGATTTCATCAGCTTCTCAAGAAGGGAAACTGACCAGCCTCTAGCCAATACCTCAAAACTGGATTGAGATACCATTTTAAATAAGGTTATATACAGGACAGTTGCATGCAGGCTTTCCTTCCCATTCTCATACTGCATTTCAAACAAGTTATCTCTCTACTGAGCTATTTTTTATTATTCCAACAAACTCTTCGGCTCCATCTTCTCTACCATCAGTACCATCCACACAATGTTATAAGAATCATAATTGTAAAGTATAGACAATGTCTTTAACCTAAACTTAAATCCAAACTCCAAAGCCTGGTGTCTCAAGGAACTAGGGTATACTCTAGTTGAGCACATTCTAATCTACATTCTAATCTTCTCTTCTGTCATCATTAAATCTCTAGTTGTTGAATATTGTTCCTTTCTTTACTTCAAGAAATAGGATTATGCCCAGTCTTTTGCATAAAATACCACTCTGAAGGTATTTATTATGTCTTGTATCTTTTCATGTAACAAGATTCCCACCCTTCCACTAAACCCCAACACAATTCTCTATCTTCTAAAAACCTTTCTCAAATTCTCTCATCGAAAATAAATCTTTTCATTTTGGATTTCCCTGGCAACTTATTTGAATTCCTAATATGTTATTTGTTTACTTATTTATTCATTCAACAAATATAGTCAAGGGGGATGTAGTGATGAAGAAAACAGGTGAGTCCTAGCTTCATAGGACACATAACAGTTTTAAAAGAAATGCTAATGATATTACTACAATTATTGCTTGTCTTAGTGTATTTGTGTGCTATAAAGGAACATCTGAGGATGGGTAATTTATAAAGAAAAGAGGTTTATTTGGCTCATGGCTCTGGAGGCTGTAAAAAAGCATGGTTCTGGCATTTGCATCTAATGAGGGCCTCAAGCTCCTCCCACTCATGGCAAAACAGGAAGGGGAGCCAGTGTGTGCAGAGATCACATGGTAAGAGCAGAAGCAAGAGAGAGAGGGGAGGTGACAACCTCTCTTTAACAACTAGCTCTCACCTTAACTTATAGAATAAGAACTTGCTCAATTACCCTCCCCAGGGAGGGCATTAATCAATTCATAAGGAATCCACTCCCTTGATCCAAATATCTCTACTTAGACCTCAACTTCAATGTTGGGTATCATATTTCAACATAAGGTTTGAAGAACAAACGTACAAACTATATGGCATGGCTTGACATTGTCTGGAAATTAATTGCCTAAGTTCTTGTCTTTTCATTTTGTTTCATTTTTCACTATAAATCATATTTACTGCATTTGTATGGATGGGGCTAAGAATTAATTGGTTAAATGAGGCTAAGTTATAGTTTTCCTAAGAAAAACAAACAGAATGTGAATGCATTATGTTCATCTCTGTTTACATAGTAGGAATGCAATACATTTTTTAGATTGGAAGGATAGTTAATAATTTAGATTCCATAACAGGGCAAGTATGTATTAATTTCACTGTTTTCCCTGAATGTCTTTACATATTTTAATATATCTCTAAAAAATCTTACACGCACATACAGCTTTACCAGTCTGGATTGTACCTTAGTGACACCTGACTTTGACACACAAGTACAGATTAGCCCTGTAAACTGTATCAGTCAGAGCATACTTAAAATGACAAGAAGAAATTGAAGGCAATCAATGGCATACAAGTACAATGAAAAATACAAGTACAGGAATTACTATTGTCAGCCTCTACTTCCACCTTCAGGAATGTTATGAGTCAATAGTGCACTTCCCACATGTTAGAAAGTAGGGAAGAGTTGTTAAATGATTGTTCTTTTCTTAAGGAACTTACATAAAATTTAGCATAAAAATAAGGAGCTCCTTAGCAAAACGCATTCACAACCATTAATATCTTTCATCATGACAAGTACTTTTCTTGGAGGAGGTGCTTAGCCAACAAATATATTAAGTATTTCTTCTGTAGCAGATATTGTTCTGAATATTTGAGATACGATAGTGAACAAAACAGACAAACACCCTGTGAGGAGCTTACAGATTGTCAGAATTATCACACACATTCTACACAAGAAGAAAGAGACTTGGAGACTAAGTTATTTGCTTACAGCCAACACTTAGGAAATGGCAAAACCAAGACTAAAACCTAAGTCTTTTAATTCAGAACCTTATGTTTTTTTCTACGTTCTACCATTTCTCTTTCTAAAACTATCTACTGTCAGTGCAAAACAAAACAAAAAATTCATTTGAATTTCCAAAACCGCTATGTAAATAGAAACTAATTTATAAAATATAATTTATAGCCATTTACTGTAACTTTCACTGACTGCAACAATTATGAGGGGGTAATTTTTTAAATTATATAAAATATCACAAAGTTCGTAAGAAGTGGAGGCATACAGATGTGGTTTGGCTGTGCCCTATCCAAATCTCATCTTGAATTGTAGCCCCCATAATCCCCACATGTCATGGAAGGGACCTGTTGGGAGGTTATTGAATCATGGGGGAAGGTTTTTCCCATGCTGTTCTTGTGATACTGAGTAAGTCTCATGATATCTGATGGTTTTATAAAGGGCAGACTCTCTGCACGTATCTGCCACCACATAAGACCTGCCTTTGCTCCTCCTTTGCCTTCCATCGTGATTGTGAGGCCTCCCCAGCCATGTGGAACTATGAATCCATTAAACCTCTTTTTCTCTGTAAATTACTCAGTCTCAGGCATGTCTTTATTAGCAGTGTGAGAACAGGATAATACAGTAAATTGTTACCAGGTAGTGGGATGCTGCTGAAAAGATACTCGAAAATGGGGAAGCAACTGTGGAACTGGGTAATGGGCAGATGTCAGAACCATTTGGAGGGTTCAGAAGAAGACAGGAAAATGTGGGGAAGTATGGAACTTACCAGAGACATGAAGGGCTCAGAAGACAGGAAGATGTGGGAAAGTTAAGAACTTCCTAGAGACTTGTTGAATGACTTTGACCAAAATACTGATAGTGATATGGACAATTAACTCCAAGCTGAGGTGGCCCCAGATGGAGTCGAGGAACTTGTTGGGAACTGGAGTAAAGGTCACTCTTGCTATGCAAAGAGACTGGTGGCATGTTGCCCCTGCCCCAGAGATCTGTGGAACTTTGAACTTGAGAGAGATGATTTAGGTTATCTGACATAATAAATTTCTAAGGGGCAAAGCGTTCAAGAGGAAGCAGAGCATAAAAGTTTGGAAAATTTACAGCATAATGATGCAATAGAAAAGAAAGCCCCATTTTCTGGGGAGAAATTCAAGCCAGCTGCTGAAATTTACATAAGTAACCAGGAGCCAAATGTTAATCACCAAGACAATGTGGAAAATATCTCTAGGGTATGTCAGAGACTTTCATGGCAGCCCCTCCCATCAAAGCCCTAGAGGTCTAGGAGAGAAAATCTGTTTTGTGGGCTGGGCCCAGGGCATCTTTGCTCTATGCAGCCTCAGGACATTGTGCCCTGCATCCCGGCTGCTTCAGCTCCAGCCACTGCTAGAAGATGCCAAAATATCACTCAGGCTCAGTCCATTGCTTCAGAGGGTGCAAGCCGCAAGCCTTTGCAGCTCACATGTGGTGTTGGGCCTGCAGGCACACAGAAGTCAAGAATTGAGGTTTGGGAACCTCCACCTAGATTTCAGAGGATATATGGGAATGCCTGGACGTCTAGGCAGAAGTTTGCTACAGGAGTGGAGCCCTCATGGAGAACCTCTGCTAGGGCAGTGCAGAAGTGAAATGTGGGGTTGGAGCCTCCACACAGAGTTGCCACTGAGGCACTGCCTAGAGGACCTGTGACTAGAGAGCCACCATCCTCCAGACCCCAGAATGGTAGATCCACCTAAAACTTGCACCAGGCACCTGGAAAAGCCACAAATACTCAACACCAGCCCATGAAAGCAGCCAAGATGGGGCCTGTACCCTGCAAAGCCACAGGAGTGCAGCTGCCCAAGGCTGTGGGAACTTACCTCTTGCATCAACATGACCTGGGTGTGAGACATGGAGTCAAATTAGATTGTTTCGGAACTTTAAGTTTTAATGACTGTCTTATTAGATTAGGACTTGCATGGGGCCTGTAGCCCCTTTGTTTTGACCAATTTCTCCCATTTGGAATGGGCATACCTACCCAATGCCTGTACCAACATTGTATCTAGGAAGTAACTAACTTACTTTTGATTTTACAGGCTCATAGACAGAAGGGACTTGCCTTGTCTCAGATGAGACTTTGGACTGTGAATCTTTGAGTTAATGCTAAAATGAGTTTAGATTTCGGACACTATTGGGAAGGCATAATTGCTTTTGAAATGTGAGGACATGAGATTTGTGAGGGGCCAGGGGGAGAATGATATGGTTTGGCTGTGTCCCCACTGAAATATTATCTTGAATTGTAGCTCCCATAATCCCTACATGTCATGGGAGGGACCTAGTGGGACGTAATTGAATCATGGGTGTGGGTTTTTTCAGTGCTATTTTTGTGATACTGAATAAGTCTCATAAAATCTGATTGTTTTATAAAGGGCAGTTCTCATGCACATGCTCTCTTGCCTGCCACCATGTAAGACCTGCCTTTGCTCTTCCTCTGCCTTCTGCCATGATTGTGAGGCCTCCTCAGCCATGTGGAACTGTGAGCCCATTAAACCTTTTTTTCTTTATAAATTACCATTCTCAGGTACAGCTTTATTAGCAGTGAGAACAGACTAATCCACACACTTAAATTTATATTGGTCCACCAATCTGCACATATTTGAAAACTTAGTATGTGCAAGGCCAAACTAGGCATAATTAATAATAATTAATAATCTATAATTAATAATCTAATTGACATTAGAGGGTATAATTAATATTCTAATTGACAAAAGACTTCAAATTTATTAAAAGGATCCATATATAGTAGTCAATATTTTTATTTGGTAAAACTGGTGCTAAATATTGTGAAAAGTTACAAGATATCTCAAGATAAATTTCAATACACAAGGTATACATAATGAAAATAATACAATGGATAACTTGGCATAATGAAATTTCATTGTAGGGAGAGATCAATGAAAGCCTAAGGGTGTGGTAATGTGGAATCAAGTTCAGGCAGAAGTTTAAAGGACTGCCAAAATGTTAGTAGGCCAAGTTCTTCTAGCTAAAGTGTTGGTGGATGAATAGAGATGCAAATTTAGAAAAAAAATGCAAAAGAAGGCTAAGGTAGAAGATTCTGTGGAAATAGTTGAAGATATCTGGAAGTTGTAGGTTGAGGACAGATTTTGAAGTCTTCATTTTAGAGAGGTTTTCAGCATATATGGAAAAAGGTAGAAAAATAATGAATAGTTTTTCTTGGAAGACTTGACAGCAATTTCAAACTGGGCTGGAAGGATGAAAAGGAGGAAGTCGGTCAGTTAGAAGTTTAGTATGACAAATCCAGTAAGTGGTAAAAATAACCTAAAAAAATACAATTATAGTAGAAGGAATGGAAAAAAGAATAGTTAGGGAAATAGAAGAATTGAAAGAACAATCAGACATGGGTTGTGTAATCAGTGAGTTGTAAAGAATAGACTGGCCACTTGCAGTTGTCTCATCCCTGTAATCCCAGCACTTTGGAAGGCCAAAGTGGGTGGATCACTTGAGATCAGGAGTTCAAGACCAACCTGGCCACAATGGTGAAACCCCATCTCTATTAAAAATACAAAAATTATCCGAGCATAGTGGTGGGTGCCTATAATCCCAGCTACTTGGGAGGCTGAGGCAGGAGACTCGCTTGAGCCTGGGAGGCAGATGTTGCAGTGAGCAGAGATTGCACCACTGCACTCCAGCCTGGGCAATAGAGTGAGACTCCATCTCAAAGAAAAAAAAAAAAGAATAGACTAATAACTAATAAGATGAAATATTTACTAAGCTTTTACCATGTGTCATTATTTTCTAAGAGCTTTATTTGTGCTTATTCATGTAATACTATAACAAATCTATTAAATAACTGCTATTGTTATCTGCATTTTATAGATGAAGAAATTGAGACTTATAGAAGTGAAGTGATTTCGTCTAGGTCCCATGGCTTTTAAATAGCCAAGCTAGAATTTAAACCCAGAAAGTTGGTTTTGAGAATTAGTTTTTACACTACTCTTCTGCCACTAAATTTTAGGCTTTGAGTGATCAGAAGACTAGAGCTCAATATACAAAAACAAAAAAAAATTGAGAAGATATTATTAATTTCTTTTAACAGGTGATAAAGGGCTTGTGAAATAAAGGGCTCTTACAAGGCAAAGACTACATTCAAAAGCCACATCTTTGTGAGTCTAAACACCTTGCTCATTCCAGCATTTCATGGTGCCACTCCTCATCTCAAAGTTAGTTTTTAAGTGTGATATATTAGCAGTAATTAAAAATAGAGCTCACTGTAAATGAAGAAATCAACATCAGATGAAACTTGAAGCCACTCAAGGAAATCGCAGTAGAAGTGTCTTTCATTTTGTCAGGTACATCATTACAAAGCAGAGACAGTATTGCCATGTATTGAACTAAAATTGTTCTCCCCTGGAGTCACCACATTATTTTTAGTTCTACTATTTAAAGTCACAGAACATAAATCCAATCTTACTTCCATATGACAGGTCTTCAAATTTTGGCAATAAGTGGCATATTGCTGGCAATCCTCTTTTCTTTATTGTAAATGTCTCCTGTTCCTTTCATTGCTTTTCATTTTTATCACCTTTTTTGTTTTTCGCTGAATGCATGAAAGTCAATCATTATCTTTCAAGGTATGGAACATAGAACTGAATCTAATATTACCATTATGGTCAGACTTGTGTAAAATAGAACAAATCTATTCAGGTCACATTTTAGATACCATATACTCCTTTAAAAACCTTAAATTTATATTTGCTCTATAGCAGCCATATCACACTGTGGATTTGAAATGCATTAAATTTATCCAAAACTTCAAGCATTTTTCATATGAATTCTACTCTACAGTTTTAAAAAGAAGAGGTATTAGGTATCCAAAATAATTTACGAAGCCTATGGAAAGACTGAAGGATGACAATGTTTCTAATATGTTTTCTAAATAATGTATTTTTAATAGGTACTAGTAGAGTTTCAGTCTAGGATTTTAATTATGATTTTCTCAAATTGCAAATTTCAAAAAATTTTATGTAAAAGTGAACAGGCCCTGAATTATGTAAAAGAATAGATATATTCTTATGTATAGTACAAGGAGTTAAAATTAACTTGGAATTTGTTAATTTAGACACAAAACTTGCATAATACATATCTAGAAATCCTTTGACCTATAGTCTATACATAGAACATATATGTGTCCATAATTTGCACATATACAGTGAGTATTAAATAGCAAAACTAGATTATTTTATTCTGAAATACACCTTCCTTGAGAGTTAAAGTATTAATAATTCCACATTTATGTTTCAGAAGAAATCAAGAGGTTCACAAATGTCCCTTAAGAAATATTTTACTACATATTTCTTCTCACAAATTTGTCACATGGAACTGTGCATTATCATTCATATGAATTCATAATTTAAAACCTATTTGCTCTAAAGACTTCATTACAATTTACGGCATGAATGGAAACTAAACATAGAGAAAGTGCCTAAACACTACACATTAATTCAATGGATAAATTTTTATTATAAAATAAATTATTCAGGTCATGCTTTCTGAAAAAAATCAGATCCTCCTATCATATTATTTTAAATACACTATTAAAATCCAACATGCCACATAATGTATTCATTCTGGATTCCAACAGTACTCAAGATACATATTTCCCTCTCACTAATAATGGCACCTTAAAGAAATTTTAAAAAGTCACATTTTGTCAGCATCAGGATTTCAGATCAAAAGGCATAAGGTTTTTTGTTGTTGTTGTTTGTTTGTTTGTTTGCTTTTTGAGACAGAGTGTCGCTCTGTACCCAGGCTGGAGTGCAGTGGCAGGATTTCAGCGCACCACAAACTCCGCATCCTGAGTTCAAGCAATTCTCCTGCCTCAGCCGCCTGAGTAACTTGGATTACAGGCACCTATCACCATGCCTGGCTAATTTTTGTATTTTTGTAGAGATGCGGTTTCAGCATGTTGGCCAGACTGGTCTTGAACTCCTGACCTCAAGTGATCTACCCGCCTTGGCCTCCCAAAGTGCTGGGATTACAGGCGTGAGCCACTGGCCTGGCCAAAAGGCATAAGTTTTATTTGCCCTCTATCAATCACATTATTTGTGATTCAATATGTAGATACAGAACAGAAATAGAGGGAGAGAGGAGAGAGAGATATATTTTGTGTCCTGTGACTGATGCCTGGCCAATGCCTAATTCTTTATTTGAAACACTAGAAGTTCTAAAAACCCTGGAAATTCAGTTGAGTATTGTCCTTGGTATACTTCTTTTTGATTTTAATATTGTTTTCCACCATTTTGTTTTCTGATATAAGTATTTCCTGCAGAGAGATCCTCAGTTATGTTTTGTGTTTTGTTTTTGCTGTAACAAACATTGGACAGCCAACCACAAGATTCACATCTTGAGAATACAATGTTATTCGAATCTCATGGTTGGCTGTCAAATCCATATCAACCAACCTGAACCCTCTCTTGCATTCTGATCACCCATTCCCTACTACCTTATGAACCATTCCACTTTTTAATCATCCATTACATTTTTTTTTCAGTTTGGTTTCTTTTCATTTGTTTTTAACTTGCTTTTTTCTTTGTAACATTTTAAACTATATATTTCTCTTTAAATGAAGTTTACATTATAAAACTTTCAGGTTATTCCATTACTTCAGTTTTAGAAAAATAATTTTTCTCCCTTTCACTTGTAACTGTTCAGTATGCATTGTAATGACTCATAGTTCATGGGGTTTATATTTTATTACAATTTGCTATCATTACTATTATTTTCTGTTAAGTTAGTTAATATTATTCTATTTGTGGGAATCTAATTTCCCCTGGTTTAAGGATAGTTTTCAATAAAGTGCTGTTTTTTTGTGTGTGTCAGGGTGCTAGAATATTACGGTTCTGAAACCATCTTTCATTTTAATTTTTCAGGCTGATAATTTCCAAATTACAGTAAAATATTGCATTAGGATGATTCTTCAAAGTAGGGTGCCAGCTTAAAGATTCAGTTTCTCATTGATGACTTTTTTTTTACCTTCCATAGACAGGGCAGTACATAAACTTTATTTCAATACTCTTGAGTTGAGAGACAATGTTTAGGTTCCTTTCTAGGAGTAGTACATAACTTTAATGTCACTAGCTTTGTGCAGGAGTTCAATTCAAGATCTCTACATAACCCATAAACTGAGGAAGTACCCTGTTTCTTTGTGGTTAGGCCTATATTTTGGTCTGAAGGTACTTGAAATTGTAGAACCCCTTCTAGCTTATACATTCTTGTTTTCAGTTGACATTTTGTTGCTTCTACCTCCAATTTTTTTCTTTCTTTTCTTTGAATTTTACTTACATATTTTTAGAATTTTATCAACTGACTGTGCATGTCACTACTGTGAGGGTAATTCTTTAATTCAACTTGAAATAGAGCTTCTTAACAGATCTATCAATTTTAACCTTTTCCAATATAGTCTATTTCTGATGCCAAATGCCTATCCTTAGTGTTATTTTTTGATCACTTGAATTCAAAAGTCTCCAATTACTTCTCCTTACCTTAGAATAGAATTTGAACTCCTTAACTTGGCAAGAAAGTCCTTCTAATAACTGTACTAAATTTAGCTTTCAAATACTCTATCAGATGAATCGATTTAAATCAGATTATAGCAAACTGAACATGTGTCATCAGGACACATGCTGCAGACTTTTCTGCCTTTGTCGATAAAAATTATAGCTAACTTGCATTAAGCTAAACTTACTCTATCAGGTTACATGTTATGTGTGATGTATATTATAGGGAAGTTTAAATTTTCCCTCTGAAGTTTCAATAATTGCCTCTGTTGAAATAAACTAGCAATAGACAGATTAACAGGAGTAAAAAAATTTTAATTTCATGCATGTGCACAGGAGCCTCACAAAAGAATACAAGACTCAAAGGAGGGGCCAGATAGTTGATGTTTTTATGCTATAAGGGAAGAAGGGCTTGAGGCTTTTGCGGGAGGTGGTAACAAGTTACCTGAGGGAAAGGAGAGGAACCACATGATGAACAAAGGTTGTTTCATTATGCAGATAAAGTCTCTCCTGTAATAAAAGTTGTTTCAGAGCAGTCTCCAGAAGAAGAGGTGATTGCCTATCTGGCTACGATAATGACATTTAATCTCCTCTCTGGTGATTAATCTTCCCTGGTTGTTTAATGAATTGATGAGATTTCCCAGGGAGAGGTCAAGACAATTGCATTCCTTTTGGAAGAATTTCCTTCATTCAGCTAAGGAAACTTCAGAGAGAGTCCCTGCCTGTGCTTGGGGCACAGGAGGGAGGTAGAGAAACAAAGGAAAGTCCGTGACCTTGTTTCTCAGGCAACTTTTAAGACTTTCCAGTTTCCTTCAATTCAAAGTGCTCAGCATGCCAAATTCTTTGGGGTACCATTTTCTAGGCTCCAACATTAGCAGATTTCATATAGTCTCCCTTATAATATAGGCAGTTATGTGGATTAGTAAATTTATGCTTGGAGAGATTGAATTTGACCATGATGACACAGATTCAGCAGATTCTAGATATTTCTTAGCCTAGAGTTCACCTTCTTACACAGTGAGATAGCCTGATTACCTCTGGTCTTCATTACCTCAATCAAACAAACCCATACTGGAAGACTTCAAATGTTTCAAATCTAATATATACTTATGTTTTAAAAATATACAACTGTTTTGTAAAAGCAAGATGGTGTTGCATGGCAAGAATCTCATGCTTTCTATATATTGAGTAGATACACAGAGGAATTATAACTTTGTATTAGCTTGGTGCAAAAGTAGTTGTGGTTTTTGCCATTGAAAGTAATGGCAAAAACGGCAATTACATTTGCACCAACCTAATAGAAAGTTTTCCAGTGATTTAAATCACTGAGAATGATATACTTTGGGTGTCTAAGGCATGGAAAGTTTCACCGAAAGTGAATTAAAGATTGTTTGGGTGAAATTTGGTTCCTAATCGTTATATACCAGGCTTGGTTTGTCATTACAACTCTGTCTGATGCAAGCTTCCTTAATTTCCTTTCTCTATTCTTTCTCCATTCCAGTTACATAGATAAAACATAACTTGACGTGGGAAAAAACATGTCAGACTTTATTGTGTCTCCCCTTAGCATCTGAACACTACTGGAAAAGTTCACATAAACATGATGAATAATATTTTTTTAAGTTTATGACTAAAAGTCTCAAATAGACACTCAACAATCCCTGAAAATCCTGTAATTTTCCTACTTTATCCTTTCGATTAAATATGTGTGCATATATACAAGCACCTTACCCATAAAATATTCCACATAGGATTTTCAATTTCTGCTCTCAAATATGTTCCTCCCTCAGTCTTTCTTACCTTCAAAAATGACACAATCATGCCACTCACTGCACAAGCCAAAAACCTGCTCTTTATATTTGCTTTTATCCTTCCTCTCACATCTACCCCATCAGCAAATCTTTCCAGTTTTACCAAAAATGTACATCCAGAGTCTTTCCACTTCTTGCTTTTCCATTACTTTCTTTTTAGTACAAGTCACTATAACCCTTCACTGCAGGAAGTTTCCTTTGTCTACTCGTGTAATTAATTTTCTACATAGCAGTCAGAGATACCACCTTTTCAGAGCTAATCAGACCATTGAAAGACTTCCTATTACACTGATTCTCTAGACTGGGTATGTAACCATATTTCTTGCCTAATCTGCTGCCTCTGTCTTCCTCATTCAGCATTCTTCAGTTATCATGTCTGTATTCTGTTTCTTAAAAACATGAATATATTTACAACCTTAGGGCCTTCTCTCAGTTGTTGTCACCTAGAATATATATTCTCAGTTCTTCATCTTCCTCTTATTTAAATTTCAGCTAAAAAAAATCACTATGTGAGAGAGGTTACCCTGCCCACCCAATGTAAGGCACCCTCAAATCCTGACACTCTACCAATTGAATTCCTAATCAAACTAAATTGCTTTATTTCCTTTTTGGAAACATTCACTATTTGATTGCATAGTGATTATTTTATTTATTTGCTTTCTTTCTGAGTCCACTCCCTTCCCTATCCTACTAACACAAATATACATTACGACCTAAAAATTAAATACATCCAAACAGTATTAACTGGGATTACTGGATCTGTGGGTTTGGTGCCTGTCATTAATTTTCAAAAATGCTTGGCCACTTTTTTAGATGCTTCTTACAATTCTTTTCTCCTCTTTTGCTTCTTTTGGTAATCCAATTATGTGTGTGCTCTACTTTTTAAAATTGTTCCATAATCTTTTGATATTTTCTTCTTGTTTGCTTGCTTGTTTTCATTCTCTTTTCTCTTTGCATTTCAGTTTGAGAAGTTTCCTAACAAATCTTTAAACCCAAAGATTCTTTAGTCAGCTATGCCCAGTCTATTGACAAGCCCATAATAGGCATTTCTAATTTCTGTTACAGTGGTTTTGATTTTTAGCCTTTGCTTTATAATTTCTTATCTTCGAGCTAAAAAAAGTGACACATAGGATTTTGATCTGAAGTCAAGTTCCTCATTGTAATGCACCACTACTTTACTGCAGCCTCGTTGTTGTGAGGTAAGGTGTGGAGAGGAGGGATCCTATAATCTTATCATTAAATTGGTCTTCTAGTGGGCCTATGACTCTCAACGTATTTCTTAACTTTTGTTTCCCCATAAGTGAGACAGGGAGGTTAAAGGCAGCCGGAATGGGAGAACTGCTCTTTCTCTTTGCCTGGCTTATTTCACAAGGTTTAAACTCATTCTCCTCCTGCAAGAACCATGAGAGGCATATTTCTCTAGTCCTCCCTGTGATGATCTGGTTGTGTTCCATAGGGAAGGCACATGCAAGCATGGCCTCCTATATGTCTGCAGCAACCAGGAGTTTCTCACTTTCCTAGGAGTCACTATGAAGTCTCCATCAAATTGTTAAAAATACCAATTAGGTGATCCTACCCACTTATGGTTCCAGTGGCTTTTGCTCCAGAAAAGCAAGTTTCCTCTGTGACTATGAATTTGCCCACCTCTCCAGATTTTAGGGTGGTGGTTTACCTTGCAATCATAGTTCTCTGATGGAGCCAAGATAAAACACTGAATTTTCAGTCTATTCAGCTTCTTATTTTAAGGATGAAAGTGACAACTTGGGAAGTTTTTTATATGTATTAACTGAAAACTGAACTCCCATTACATTTTTTTCCTTTTTAAATAATGATTATTGTCTTTTTTTATAGAAAACAATGCATGTTTAATAAATAAAAATCAGAAAGTTAAAAAAATTAAGAAGATGAAAATGAAAATTACCCACATCCCAGTACTAACCAGAGATAATTATTAAAATTTGATGTATTTCTACTATTCAAGATGATTATATAAGAATATCTATGCTATAATAATTCTTGGCTATACTGAATGAACAGGTTAGTGAACTTCTGTGTATACTTAACTTTATATCATGGACCTTTCCTCCGCATTATTAAGTAATCAACAGCTTGATGATTTATGGCTTCATATAGTTTATGGGATTTTTAAAATAAGATTAAATTCACATAACATAAAATTAACTGTTTACTTTCAGATTTTAAATGTCATTTTAAAGTGGCATTTAATAGCAATTATTCTCATATCAAGTTACAAAACA
This sequence comes from Hylobates moloch, assembly GCF_009828535.3. Lineage (NCBI taxonomy): Eukaryota > Metazoa > Chordata > Mammalia > Primates > Hylobatidae > Hylobates > Hylobates moloch. The sequence continues at coordinate 44,924,275 of NW_026652288.1, forward strand.
AATTATTCACCCCAAAAGAAAGCCTACTACCCATTAAGCAGTCATTGAGATTTCCTCCTACCTCCTGACCCTGGCAATTAGCAATGTGCTTTATGTCTCTATAGACAGATGTATATTCTGGATATTTTATACACATGGAATTATGCAATGTTTTTCTTTTGTGCTTTGTTTATTTCACTTAGCATTGTGTTTTCAAGGTTCATTGATATTGTAGCACGAATTAGTGGTACTTTATTCATTTTTATAATTGAAAATATTTCATTGTACATATATATCACTTTTAATTTACCCATTCATGTTTTGATGGACATTTTAGTTGTTTCTACCTTTTGGCTATTTAAAATAGTGCTGTTGTTACAAATATTCATAAATAAGAATTTGTCTGAGTGCCTGGTTTTTATTCATTTAGGTATACATGTAGGAGAGGAATTACTGGGTCAAGTGGGAATTCTATGTTTAGCTCCTTGAAGAACCGTGAACATATTTTCCACAGCAGTTGCACCATTTTACATTCCCAGTAGCAATGTACAAGGGTTTCTATTTCCCACATACTCGCCGACACTTTTATTTTATATTTTTATTATATTCATCCAAGTAGTTGTGAAGCAGTATCTCGTTGTGGTTTTGATTTGCATTTCCCTAATAACTAATAATTTTACACACTTTATCATGTGCTTGTTGGCTGTTTGCACATCCCCTTTGGAGAAATGTCTATTCAAATCCTTTGAATATTTTTAATTAGGTTGTTTGTCTTTTTGTTTTTGAGTTATAAGATGTTTTTATATCTTCCGGATATTACACAATTATCAAAGGCAAATATGATTCACAAGTATTTTCTCACATCTTGTAGGCTGCCTTTTCACTTTTTTAATAATGTTTTTGATGCCTTCAACTTTTTCGTTTCTATGAAATCCAACTTATCTATTTTTTCTTCTGTTGTTTATACTTTTAGTGTCATATTTAAGAATCTACTGGCAAATCCAAGGTTACAAAGATTTAGCTATGTTTTCTTCTAAGAGTTTTATGATTTTAGCTCTACCTTTAAGTTACCTGTTAGGTCACTGGTACATTTTGAGTTAATTTTAATGTATGTTGTAAGGGTCCAACTGTCTTCTTTTGCTTGTGGATGTTCAGATGTCCAGCATTATTTGTGAAAAGGCTACTCATTTCCTTATTAAGTGGTCTTGGCATCCCTGCTGAAAATAAATTATTCAGAGGTATGAATTTATTTCTGGACTTTCAATTCTATTCTATTAATCTGTATATCTATCTTCATTCTGGTACTATCTTATTTTGAACATGGTAGTTTTTTAGTAAGTTTTGAAATGAAAAACTGTCAGTCCTCTGTATGTGTTCTTATTTTTCAGTATTGTTTTGGCTATTTGGAGCCTCTTGCAACTTCATATGAATTTAAGGATCAGTTTTTTCACTTTAACAAAGAAAGGCATTGGAATCTTAATGGGGATTGCATTGGATCTATAGGTTGCTTTGAGTAGGATTGCCATCTTAACAATATTAAATCTTCCAATTCGTAAACTTCTATAATTTTTTTAAATTTCAGTAAGGTCAGTAGCAATTTCTTCACTTTCATTTCTGATTTTAGTAATTTGAAGCTTCTTTCTATTTTTCTTTGTCAGTCTAGTTAAAGCCAGCCCTAGCCAGAGGGGAATTTTCGATCCCAGTGATCCCAACTTGAGTGCTTGCAAACCTCACCACCAAGAACCAAAGTACTCTTGGTCTGTAAGTAAACTTGGAAGGAAGTCTAGGCCATTAGGACTGCAACTCTTAGGTGAGTCCTGGGGCTGAACTAGGCCCAGAGACAGTGAACTAGGGGGCACATGACTTTTTGAGACACCAGCTTGGGCAGTCAAGAGAATGTTGGCATCACCCCTCTTCTAACCTAAGTCTGCACAGTTGCTGGCTCCAAAAGAGATGCCTTCCTTCTGTTTGAGGAGAGGAGACAGAAGACAGGGAAGGACTTTGTCTTGCATGTTAGATATCAGCTCAGCCACAGGAGGTTAGGGCACTGGTCAGAGTCATGAAGCCCCCATTCCAAGCCCTAGGTACCAGACTACATTTCTAGACACACCCTGGGACAGAAGGAAACCTGCTGCTTTAAAGGAAAAGACCAGTCCTCCCAGCATTTATCACCTGCTAACGGAAGAGCCTTTGGGCCCTGAATAACCAGCAGCAATACCCAGGTACTACAGGGCTCTTGGTGAGTCTCCAAGACTTGATGGCTTTAAGGGAGACTCAGCACCTCACCAGATCTGGTGGCCATAGGGCAAAACTCCTTCCTAAGAAAAGCAGAGGGAATAGTAAAGGGGAAACACCACACAGGGGAGCAGAGCACCAAGTGGCACTTGGGGTCCGCAATTTCAGGACTTGACTCTTGGATGGCATTTCTGGACCCGTCCTGGGCCAGAGGGGAGCCAACTGCTCTGAAGGGTGAGTTCCAGGCCAGGCAGCATTCACCACAAGCTGATTTAAGAGACCATGGGCTTTAAAGGAACATTGGTGGTAATCCAGCAGTACTCCTCATGGCCAGAGTTGGCAGTGGTTATGGTATGAGGCTCCTCTGCCTTTGGAAAGAGGAAGGAAGAGTAGGAAGGACTGCGTATTGTGGTTCGAGTGGCAGCTCAGCCATAATACAATAGAATACTGGGTATATTTCTAAGGTTTTTGACTCTAGTCCTTGACTCCTGTAAAGCACTCCTGGACCCAGCCTGGGGGACCTCACCATCCTGAAGGGAAGGACACAGGCCTGGCTGGCTTTGCGACCTGCTGATTGTAAAGCCCAACGCCTTGAGTGAATATAGGCACATAGGCAATAGTCAGGGAATGGTTGCAGCAGGTCTCAGGCAAGACCCAGTGGCTGTGCTGGCTTCAGGTCTGACCCAGCACAGTCACAGTGGTGGCAGTCACAGGGGTGCTTGTGTCCTCCACTCCCAGCTTTAGGTGGCTCAGAACGGAGAGGGAGGCTCTGTATGTTTGAGATTGTTTTGGTTGATTTTTTTTCTATGGAAAATTTTAAATTTACTCTTCATTTCCTTTTCCATATTTATTTTTCAGTTATGTTTTTTCTTATGTGGGTTAGTAAACATCTTAAATTTATACCAATCTAGATTGAATTAATAGCAAAATATCTATCTTTGTACTTCTGCTTAATGTTGTTGTGCCACAAATTATATCTTTACATTGTGTGCAGGTTAACACAGATTTATGATTATTATCTTATACATGTATCTTTTAAATAATGAGAAAAAAGCTACCAAAAATATAATAAAACTGACTCTTAAAATTTACCTATGTAGTTTCCTGTCCCGGTGTTCTTTTTTTCTTTGTATGGCTCCAAGTTACTGTCAGTCATCTTTTATTTCTGCCAGGAAGACTGCATTTAGCATTGCTTGTAGGAAGGATTTGCTACTAATAAACTCCCCACGCTTTTATTTATTTGAAAACGTTTTTTCTTTATTTTTGAAGAATAGTTTTGGCAAATATAGAATACTTGATTAACAGGAGTTTCTTCAGTAATTTAAATATGTAATTCCACTGCTTTCTGGCCTCTGTGGTTTCTATGAGAAGTCTTTAACTGAGGCTGTTAATCTTAATGAGGATCACTGGTGTGTGACATTTGCCTTCTCTCTTCCTCACTTAAAGACGTTTCTCTTTCACTTTCAGCTCCTTGCTAATAAACGTATCTTGGTATAGATATCGTTTATCCCTCTTGGAGTCTGCTGAGCTTCTTTGATGTGTAAATTTATGTCCTTTATCAAATTTAGGAAGTTTTCAGTCATGATTTCTTTAAATATTGTCTCTTTTTCTCTTTCCTCTCCTTCTGAGGTCACTGTTATACATATGTTGATAAGCTTTATGGTATCCCGCAATTCTCTTAGGTTCTTCCATTTTTCTAAATTCTTTTCAATTTTGCTTTCAGACTAGATAATTTCAAGTAAACTAATTTAAAATTTTCTGGTGATCCTTCCTGCTCAAATCTGCTGTAGACACTCACAAACTAGTTTTTCATTCATGTCATTGTACTTAGCCCCTCCATAATTACTGTTTTGTCACTTTATATAAGTTCTGTTTCTTTATTGGTATACTCTATTTATTGAGACATTGTTCTCATGGTCCTTTAGCTCTTTATTCATGGTTTCCATGAGCTTTGTAAACTTTTTCAGGACTATTGATTTTAAGTCTCTTTGTCTTGTAAGTATGTCTGTGCTTCCTCAGGCACAATTTCTGATACTTTCTCCTATCCATGGGCCATAATTTATTTTTTCTTCACATGATACATAATACTTTGGTAAATAGTGGACATTTGAATATTATATGTAAGAACTCTAGAAATTAGATTTCTTCCTTTCTCTCGTCTCAGGAGTGTTTGTTTTTTGCCATCAGTTGTAGTTGTTTTTGTTTATTGCTTTTTACAAACTATTTTTTGGGAAAATCTGCATTTCTTGTTGTGTGTAGTCTGAAGTCTCTGTTCCTTTAGCTTGTGTTCACCTATGTTTTGACAGAGATTTCCTTCAATGCTTTGAAGAAGAAAGAAAGAAAGAAAGTGAGCGAAAGAGAGAAGAAAGAAAGAGGAAGAAAAGAAAAGAAAGAAAAAGAAAAAGGAAGGAAGAAAGAAAGAAAGGAAAGAGAAAGAAAGAGAGAAGAAGAGAAGAAAGAAAGAAGAAAGAAAGAGGAAGAAAGAAAAGAAAGAGGAAGAAAGAAAGGAAAAAGGAAGGAAGGAAGAGAAGAAAGAAAGAAAGGAAAGAAAGAAAGAAAGAAGGAAAGAAAGAAAGGAAGAAAGAAAGAAAGAGAAAGAAAGAAAGGAAAAAGGAAGGAAGGAAGAGAAGAAAGAAAGGAAAGAAAGAAGGAAAGAAAGAAAGAAAGAAAGAAAGAAAGAAAGAAAGAAAGAAAGAAAAAGAAAGAGAGAAAGAAAGAAGAATGAAGGAAGGGAGGAAGGGAGGGAGGGAAGGAGGGAAGGAGGGAGGGAAACAGTTCTCCTAGTCTTTGTAGATTGCTTCTGTATTGGAACACTCCTTTGACACTTATCCAAGCTGTTTGCAACTCTACATTAGATTTACTTCCTGCTTGTGCTAAACTCAAGATCAGCCAGAAGTAAAGGCCTGGTGATGTACAATGGTAAATAAAATGTCCAACTAAAAGTTTCTCAAAGCTTTTCTATCATTTTAAGTTGTTTTTTTCTTGATTCTATGTTTACTTGGTTGCTATAAGCCTTTGACTTTTTCTAGAATTCTGACAAAGTTGATTCTAACAGTTTTTGCTTAATGTTTATATCTGAAAAGACAAGCCCTTGGGTCTACCTAGTCTTCCATGTCACTGATGTTACCACTCAACTATTTGCTTTTGAACAATATTTTGGAGTTCATCAACTAAACTAATACATTTTTTTCCTATGGGCAGAGTTGCATTGTAGATAGCTTCTGGAAGAGAACCCAAAAAGAGAAAATTAACATTAATGGAACAGTTTATTTATTTTCTCTTCCTATGTAAGAAAATAATTCTAAAGTCTTCATCTTTTGTTTCTTATTTGTCTATTTATCTTTTCTGCTATGTACATTTCCTCCTCACTACTTTGAAGTTCTGGTGTTATGTACATACGCATTTAACAATGTAATGCCTTCTTAGAAAATTTTCCCGTTGGCATTACGTAATGCCCATCATTATCCCTGATAATATTTCTTGATCTGAATTCTACTTTGTCTAAACGTAACTTTCTTTGGGATAGTATTCACATAGTTTGTCTATTTTTAGCTTTTTATTTTTAACCTATATATTTATCTGTATTTAAAGTGAGTTTTTTTTTTTGCAGATAGCATAGTTAGATCTTGCTTTTTCATCGTTTTAATTTCTCTGTATTTTAACTGTTGTGTTTAGACTATTGACATTAATGCCATTGATATAATTGTGTCTATTTTATTGCTAGCTATTTTCTATTTGTAATAGGGTTTTTCTTTATATTTTGCCTTGTCTTGAGTAATTGAGACTTTTTATAATTTTATTTTAACTTATTTATTGACCTAATATTTATAAACTTCAAAAATTAGTAGATATCTATAGTTTTAATATACATTTTAATTAAAATGAGACCATCTTTAATTTACTATATTTGCCTCACCTTCCTGTGGAATGGTTTTCACATAGTTTATCTTTTTCTAGCCTTTTATTTTTAATCTACATATATGTTTATATTTAAGACACATGTATATTCACTGCTTCATGTGTATATTTCCAATTATGAAAATATATTCCCAATTCCTTTCTCTCATTCTATGTTCTACTACCATCATATTATCTTCTGTTTATACATGCTAGAAATGTAAAATATATTGCAATAATTTATTAGAAAGTGAGTAATCTTGAAATTAAAAATTAGAAAAAAGATATTTTATCTTCACTTATTTCATCTATTGTTACAGTGTTCTTCTCAACTTCCTCCTTAATATTCATCTGAGCCCAAAACTTATTCCTGCCCTCCTCCAAACAGGGTAGAGTTTTTTTTTTCCCACCTTTCCTCTTCCCCTAAATGCAATGGATTTTCACCAGTGCCCCAAGTGCAACCGTCTTTTTTGTTTTTTCTTTTACCACAAATTAAGGCTTTTATTCTATAGGGGTGATAGGAAAAAAGGGTCTAGTAGAGTTTTCTGTTTCTTTCACAGTTGCTGCTGTTCCTTATTTCTAGTTCTGAACAAGAATGGAGACATTTTTAGAACTCTTTTGATATTTTCTGTGAATAATTGATAGAGCTTACTGGGAGAAAAAAGTGCATACTTCTTGTCTTTTTACAGCACCAAGCTTCCCCATCTCTCCCCAGTGCACACTCCATTGGCCTTTACCAGTTCACCAGTCACCCTAGCTGAACACCTGTTATCAATATCCACATGCACCTTGCCCAAGTAAGTGCATATTCACATCTTATCTGTATTTTCAGGAACCTACCTCTTCTTAGGTTGCAGTGTTAATTGCCCTATAACCCTTGCACTTTAATGGGTTCAAGAAATGTCATGAAATTGATGTTTTGAGGTTGTTTTGAGCTATTTCAAGCTCTTTATATCTGAGAGTGGCACCAAAATATTATTTTTGAAGCAAATTTTACTCATGGATTTTGCTAACAATTCTCCTTACTAACATTGTTCCATACTTGGACCTCCTTTCTGACTTCTATCACACAGATAGATATGAATAAATATATAATCTACCTTCTGGTTTGCCTTTGCTCTTCTTGCACATAATGAAGAAAATTCTACTTTTTAGGAGTGCTTTTTGAAAGAATAGTAAATGACTACAAAGAATTACTGTGAGAAGCTACTTGAGATGACTGTTCTTGTTATCAATAGGGATAGGTAAAGTTACTGCTATGTATGACGGGGAAAAATTGTTCTCAAAAGAATAGGGGAAGAAAAGAGAAAGAATATCAAAAAATGAGATAAAAGTAGGAAGCAAGAGAATCGTCAGGAAGTGCTAAGTTCAAAGATGTTAACCCATGACCCCAGACTCATACATCCTTCGTATTAGTGGTTTTGGGTTATATAGAAACTTGTAAGCAACTGATTTCACATCGATCATGACATTAAATAAGGAGAAACTGAAGTTATGGATGCAAAAAAATAAACAAAGGCAGACTGATGAGCAAATGAGCCCAATAGTAATTCAGACATCCTAGGAAGGAGTTTAAATCTTTTAGGCCATAGAATTGTGTTTTTTAGCTAAATTTACCTACATTTCCAAAGAATAAAAGGCCACAGCTGTCCTCAAGGTTAATAACCCAGCAATCTGTCAATTAGAATTTATATGAAATAGACAACAACCACTCACAGCTAGCTTCCCAGCTACCATTAGTTCTGAAGAATATAGATGACTCAACACAAATAGAAACCTGGCTGACTATGGAATCAGTTTCCAAGAGACTAAATTAATTCTCAAATAGAAGTTAGAAGCCATTGTCATCAACTGATGGAAAAATCCTTATTTGGTAAGTATCAACTAAAAACACAAAGAAAAAAATAAATTATTGTGATCCAACAAGAATTTAGGCCATCTTTGGCAGTTTTAGTCAAACATTAGATGTCAAGTTCTTGATTTCTTGACTAGTATTTCCCAATACATGTTCTAGTAAGCCCCAATTCCTCCAGAAATATATAGTACTATGTGGAAAAAAAGAGAGAAGATAGTGTATGATGTTTAAATGAAATAGGAAAATATTAAATTAATACAGCTAATGAGTTTCCTGCAAATCTTCCTAAAACATTATAAAGTTAATGTGCATTTTAAATATTTGATAAAAGAATATAACACATAATGTTGCAAAATAATTTAACCGAGAAAGCTTTTTTCTTGTACGACCTCACTGCATTAACTTTTGAGACATGTAGATAAATGCATTTCTAAACCTATCTGCTGGCTTTGCCAGATAGGTCAGCTAAGTGCTTTTCTTTCCCCTTTCTAACTTCTCACAGCCAGGAACCAGCCTGTTCCACGCTCCTTTGATACTTCAACAAAATGCAGTCTTAATAACAGAATATATATTTGACATTTTTCTGATACTGGGTACATTTGATTTTCTAACTATGATGAATTAAGTTAGAGAGCCCTTTATGTGCACAACTTTTAATGTATCCCTCTAAACTAAATTGCTGAATTTGCATTTAATGATCCAAAAATAATACATGTTATTGTTGGGATTATTTTTGAGTTCTAAAATATCCTAATAATCACAGGGTTTGGGGGTACTGGGATTTATCTTTTTCACTCTCTGTCTTATTTATTTTGGTTAAGATTTACATTTGCTGCATACAATAGAGATCTGAAAACCAAAGTTTTAAACTGGATAGAGATTTGGCTGTCTGTCCTGTAAAAGTCTGGCAGCTCAGCTCTAAAATGTGTGATGAATCTAGATTCTCTCTGGTTGCTCTGCCATCTTAAGGATGTTAATCTTGCCACATGATCCCCTTCATTTCCTCATTTCAGCTAATGGGAAGGAACACAGAGAGTAATGGAGGTGTAGTTAAGGCCTCTATATTGCAACAGTGAGGCCAAGTTGATCTCATTTTAGTTATAGAGCAGTGACGACCAATAGAAATAGAATAGAAAACACATGTACAATGTAAAACATTCTAGTTGCCTCATTATTTAAATAGAAATCAATAAGATTAGTTTAGTAACATTTTATTTCATCTAAATCATTTAAAATGTTATTAATTTCACATCAATATAAAAATTTTAATAAAATATTTTAGTTTTGTACTGAGTCTTTAAAATGGTGTTTGTTTTACACTTATAGCATGTCTCAAAGTAGACTAAATTTTTATTGACAATAATTGAATTATGTTTAGATTTTATAAAATTGGCAATTGAAAAAGTAGGTGTACATATCCAAGTCTTTCTAAACATATTTAAATATTTTTCAATAACTGAGTTTAATATCAATTTCTAAGCATTCAAACTCGATAAAATTTTAAATTCAGTTTCTTTATTACTCTTGCCAAACTTCAAATCTCAAAAGCCACAAGCATCCAGTGTCTTCTCTATTGGACGGTATAGCTGTGAACCACTGATTAGCAGGAAGTTCTGTGCTGTGTTCGCCATGTTTGGATATGTATATTAACCTTATACACAAATCCCTTTTGATTTAACTTCACAATCAAGAAGTTGACCAGAACTTAGAGCTTGGTTCCACTTAGATTCAAGTTGTTCTGGAAATTTAGATTTATTCTTGTCACTCATTTAACCATGTACTCTGTTAAAGATAAATATTTCTGTTACTACATAATGAATCAAGAATAGATATTAAAGGGCAATTCGCAGTTCTTGATACGGTGTACGTCTTGAGGCATACAAATGTGCATATATGCTACCTTCCATGCAGAGTTATATACTGCTCCCGAGTTTAGCTCAAAGTTAAGGTTTTCAGAGAATTGCAAAGGTTTTTTTCAAAAGGCCCCATGGCTCTTCATAGTCCATCCACCTACAAACTAAACTTATAAAAAGCAGCCTATTTTCCCTCTTCGCCACCAGTATAGAATAATGGAAAAGGAATAGAATAACTGCATTAACAAGAAAAAAACACTCTGAAGTGATAAATGTGAAACATAAAGAAATCATTTGTTTTTTGCAATTACTCAGTTTTGCAGACTGGATTTGTATAGGAGTTCCTGCCTTTACGATGTAGTAAATTTCTTGTATAGTCCCTTTGGAAGCCCTTGGTTTGGGTTCATTAGAAAAATTCCCTAACCCAATATTCTTCTCCATGGCCCCTGGCCTGCCCCTCTATGTCGTGCTTCCTTTTCCAGTTTTTCATGGGGCCCTATCTGGAGGGATCATTGGAAGTCATGCCTCTACTTGGAGCTTTAGGAATATTTTTACAAGTGCAGATTTGGATTTTAGTAGTTAGGACATAGAATTTGAAAAAAAAAATGTATAAGTTGGTAGAGCTGTCTTATTTATTTGACAATATTATAGCCTCAAAATTTAGATGATTTTAATCCTATTTGTTTTCATTTAACTCTCTTTAGAAGTAACCACAGACAATGATCTCTACAGGCATAAACTTTATTCCTGACAAATCTATTATTCTATTTTCCAGCCTCTCTATGATGATTAACCCCCACTCTCACAACTTAATATATGATCTTTTGAGATCATCTTAAAACAATAGGCTCAGATGAGAAGTCAACAATTTCAACCACATCTTTAATTCTGGGCTACACAGGAAGCAGCCCAGAATTAAAGGCTGTGTCCTCACCCAGGCTTTCCTCTGTGCACAGTTAGAGGCAGGGTGGGGTGGAGAGAGAGATCTGGTGTCTCCTCTTCTAATAAAAATAGTCTTACCAAGTTTAAGTCCCATCTTATGATCTCACTTAACCTTTATTACCTCTTTATAGGTCCTATCTCCAAATACTGCCACATGGGGGATTAGGACTTCAATGTGAAGTGGGGAGTGAGGGATAAGGAGACGTAGTTCAATCAGTAACAGATTATAACAGAAAAACAAAATAACATGGCTGAAATAAGATAGAGCTTTTATATTTCTCTAGCATAATGTGTGTTTGCAATATAATTATTGATTTGAATTTCTTTTCCTTAGCTCTCCAATAGCTATAGAATATATTGACTAGTTTGGAGATATAGCAAGATTTTATCTGTATTTCACCCAGCGTGAAGGGAAGAGGAAGGTACCCGAACAATAGTTCCCTTTAAACATACTACCCAGAATTTCATACATTAGTTTTGATCATGTTTCATTGGCCAAGACTGATCTATTTAAAGTCGGAAGAAATATTTTTTTCTCTAAACTTATCTAGTATGAAAAGTTAAAATAAAGTCTAGTATAAACTAGTTTATATAAAGTTTAGTATAAAATAAAGTCTAGCATAAAGTTTAAGCACAGAATAAAAAAAATGTGTAAGAAGATAAAGCAGTAATGTCTTCCTAGTTAAATGGCATGAACTAAAAAGAGTTCCAAGCTTCACATTATCACTATCTATCTGTGAAGATATATAATAATGGGAACATTATTATGGACTTTATAAACTACATGAAAAAGAATACCATAAACTAATATTCACATTGAACTTTTCTATCAACTGTGACATCAGTTGATAAAGATGGTGATTCACATTCCAGGACATGGTAACATATGTTCCACCTTCTACTGGGAATCATGTCCATATCCTTAATGTAGATCCTGTTCTAGCTGAAACTCAGGCAATAGCCCAGAGCCCATTAGTAAGTGCTAAGGAGAAAGACCAAGAAAGGGAATTGATGTGTGTTTGTGTGTGTGTGTGTGTGTGTGTGTGTGTGTGTGTTTTACTATTTTTTCTTTCCAGCCTCAAAATATCACTGTTATGTTTGTCACTTGTTTTCTATTTGTCCTTGACATTTTATGCCTTTTAAAAATCTCTTTATTTACATTTCACTAGAGTTTTAGGAAAGACTGGAAGTGAACACATGTTCAATCCTACATGTTAAAATCAGTTTGTAGTGAATTCAGGAAAAAATTATTTCGATAGAGAAAATAAACACACTTATCCCTTGGAACTAAATATTACATGACTAGCAGTCAACTTTTGCACTGACCATTGGTTTTCAACCCTTTTCTTTCAAATTAAAAAGAAAAGGCAAGCATGAACAAGAATAAACACAAATAGCAAATCTAAACAATTAGAAAACCTGTTCAAAAAAAAAAAAAACGGGGAATCCAATGTACGTAAAAGAAGCCATGTGGCATCTGTTCTGATTTCTTTCTTTGGCAACATTAGAAACAGAGTAATTTACAGCAGGGCTTAGGAATTAGCATACTGAATAAACAAAAAGTATGTTGAGGAAACCAGTGGAATTATGTGAAAAATCTATTTGCTTGAACAAGTAATCACTATAAGAAAAAATAAATGATGGGAATGCAAGTGCATGAAAATAAATGTGCGTTACTTGGCTTATTACAAATTTTAGACAACCCACACACTGAGAAACAGAAAACATGTTATTTGAGAATACGAGGAACATGGCAGTGACTGAAATGAACTTTATTGGATAGATTGAAATGGGCATATATTTTGTTCTACGTGATCATTTTCCTAGAAGTAAAAATACCTTTAATAAAATTGGAACAAAATAATTATAGCTGGAATGTTAGATTCTCTATAAACAGAGGAGAATATGTTTTATAAAAAAGAATTGATGTGAGCTGTTAGTAAAGGAATCAATTCTGTTTACAATATAGAAAACATGTTTTTTGGAATACCCTTCCTGGAGACCAGTTGGTTGTCAAACAGATTATCCACTCAACCTTAACCAAATCCTCCAGATAATCAGCAGAAACTTTGTTCTGCAAAAGATGCTGCAAGCCAAATCAAAGTCAGTTTCCAAATGCATTTGCTCAGCACAGATAAAATTTATGTTTTTCATTTTGCTTAGCAAGCAGTTGTGCTGAGAATTTTATCTTGAGAATTTCGGTGGCAATTAAACATTGCTGTAATTTAGGATGAGCCCAGCATGTATAAGAATGAGAGAGCAGAAATCTGTCTTTCTTGACCCTTCGGGGTATTTATTAAAAATCTAGTTAAAATATGTATTCTCTGAGCTCGTTGCTACAATTCATCATTTAAAAAATCAATACAGAAGATTTTATTTTCAATTAATAAATTTTATCTGCTAAGGAACTAGATATTCTTGATTTCTCTAGCACATTTTAAAGGATTTTACAAATATATATGCAAACTTCTGTATTTATATAGCAGTACGTTAAATAAATTGTCAGCTAATACTTCTATACACATATGATCAATGATAGATTTATAAATCATCATATTAGGCAAATAACAAATGCTCAATAAATGCTCTGTTGCTTTTATTGTTCACACTTTCTTCCAGTCATTTTTCATATGAGGTATCTGACAAGGAAATATGTACTGCTTCCATTTTGACATCAATATTTATATATTTTAAGGGACATAGGGAATTAAAATATATAAATTATTTATAAATATGCCTGAATTAAAATAACATCATCAAGAACAAATTGTTTTCTATTTCTTGCAGTTCATCTATCAATATAATGATTTTGTTAAGTGTGGGGAGAAATAGTAGTCAATAACATAAAACAACAAAAACAATTAAAAGGATATTGTATAAAGGAAATCTGTTTTATTTGTTTCATCTGATTTTTATATAGATAATTCTCATGACATAATAACATTAAACAAGTGTTACCTTTTACCTAGAAAATATGCGAAAGCAATTATTAGCAATATATGTCATCAACATTCTCCTACTTTGCATTTTTGACATGTTTTATATGAGAATAAAGACAAAATAATAAAGCCAAAATCGTAAGGGAAATGCCTGTAATAAATTCTGAAAAGCAGACACTAGATGATAAAATTATAGGACTTAGTTTTTCAAGGACAGCTTTCACAGGAAGATTCCAAAAGGTAATCATAAAACTCTGTAAGCTCTCAAGATTTGAAAACTTCTGAGGCAGTGTTTTCAATAAAATGTTTGTTCAGAGAGAATTAATGCCACTGGTCATTATATAATGTCCTGGCCTGTGGAGAAGAGTGCAGAATAGCTTACTGTAAAATCTCTCAAAATATGATGACACATTTTAAATTCCACCAAGTCAAGAATCACACAGGCCCTTTTCTGTTATGTACACAATATGATGACAAAAGATATAAAATAGTTATGCAAGGAGCAAAATGTAAGGAAGTGAGCACAATTACACTGGTGGTTAAAATGTAAATCTGTAACAATTTTTTCAAAGAAGCTTTTGAAAGGCCTAACAGATTTTAAAACTGTATGCATTTGACAGGAAAATTCTACATCTAAAAATCTAAACCTAAGAAATATACCAGTCCACAAAGGTTCTAAAAAAAGTTCATTGCAGATTTTTTTGCAATTGCAAATCTCTTGTTCATCAAGAGATGAAAAACTGCATAATATATGATACATCAACACTACAGCCATTAAGAAAAAATTTACAAATATGGAAATACCACCACAATCTAGTAACTGAAATACACAAATCGCCATAATGTATTTATCCTATTATCTCATGTAAATAAAGGAAACCTAAGTATGCCATCTCAAAATATACTTCTCTGGCATATTTTGAGATGGCTATTCAGAAAGGCTTCTAGCATGGAGATAGCTCTGAAAAGCTGTCTTCTGTTGGGGAGACTTGCAATGGTAGAGGTAATCTACATTAATGAAGTAAATACTAGATCCAAACAGCTTTTCCTGAGACTTCCTTACCTGCCTTATCTGGATCTAGGAAAGATTAATTCACAGGAAGAACAGACTATTATGGTTTTGGTGAGGAAAGTTTTCAGGAAGACAGGAGGATGTGTATTTTTGTTGAAGGAAAAGTCACTTTGCATAGTTTAGAGGTTATTTAAAATTGTTTCAGTCAAGCATGGTGGCTCATGTCTGCAATGGCAGCACTTTAGGGGTCCAAGGCAAGAGGATTTTTCGAGGCCAGGAGTTTGAGTTCAACCTGAGCAACATAGCAAGACCACCCATCTCTATTAAAAAAATAATAATAATAACCTGTTGTCATGGTGTGCACCTATAGTCCTAGCAACTTGGTAGAACGAGGTGGGAGCACTGCTTAAGCCCAGAACTTCAAGTCTACAGTAAACTATGATCACACTACTACATTCTAGCCTGTGTGACAGAGTGAGACTCTATCTCAAAAAAAATTATATATATATGTGTGTGTGTGTGTGTGTGTGTGTGTGTGAAACTGAATGGATAGGAAAGTTGTAAAATGGTTACAAAATATAAAACTTATTAAAAAATTGTAATGTGATCAAACTGACTAAAATTGAATGAATTTATATAAGGGCTTTAAAAAAAATTGAGGCTTTCAGAAATAACACCACACATCTACAACCACCTGATCTTTTACAAACCTGACATGAACAAGCACTGGGGAAAGGATTCCCTATTTAATAAACGGTGCAGGGAAAACTGGCTAGCCATATGTAGAAAGCTGAAACTGGATCCCTTCCTTACAACTTATACAAAAATTAATTCAAAATGGATTAAAGACTTAAATGTTAGACCTAAAACCATAAAAACCCTAGAAGAAAACCTCGGCAATACCATTCAGGACATAGGCATGGGCAAGGACTTCATGACTAAAACACCAAAAGCAATGGCAACAAAAGCCAAAATAGACAAATAGGATCTAATTAAACTAAAGAGCTTCTGCACAGCAAAAGAAACTACCATCAGAGTGAACAGGCAACCTACAGAATGGGAGAAAATTTTTGCAATCTACGCATCTGGCAAAGGGCTAATATCCAGAATCTACAAAGAACTTAAACAAATGTACAAGAAAAAATCAAACAACCCCATCAAAAAGTGTGCAAAGAATATGAGCAGACACTTTTCAAAAGAAGACATTTATGCAGCCAACAGACACATGAAAAAATGCTCATCATCACTGGCCATCAGAGAAATGCAAATCAAAACCACAGTGAGATACCATCTCACACCAGTTAGAATGGCGATCATTAAAAGTCAGGAAACAACAGGTGCTGGAAAGGATGTGGAGAAATAGGAACACTATTACATTGTTGGTGGGACTGTAAACTAGTTCAACCATTGTGGAAGACAGCGTGGTGATCCCTCAAGGATCTAGAACTAGAAATACCATTTGACCCAGCGATTCCATTACTGGGTATATACCCAAAGGATTATAAATCATGCTACTATAAAGACACATGCACACATATGTTTATTGTGGCACTATTCACAATAGCAAAGACTTGGAATCCACACAAATGTCCATCAATGATAGACTGGATTAAGAAAATGCGGCACATATACACCGTGGAATACTATGCAGCCATAAAGAAGGATGAGTTCATGTCCTTTGTAGGGACATGGATGAAGCTGGAAACCATCACTCTGAGCAAACTATAGCAAGGACAGAAAACCAAACACCACACGTTCTCACTCATAGGTGGGAACTGAACAATGACAACACTTGGACACAGGGCGGGAACAACACATACCAGGGCCTGTTGTGAGGTGGGGAGATGGGGGAGGGATAGCATTAGGAGAAATACCTAATGTAAAGGACGAGTTAATGGGTGCAGCAAACCAACACGGAACATGTATACATAGGTAACAAACCTGCACATTGTGCACATGTACCGTAGAACTTAAAGAATAATGATAAAAAAAATCTTTGAGGCTTAATTCTCAAGGTAGATTAATATGGAACTACAATTTGGTGCTCTCCTTTAAATAAGATTTTTGTATAACATTGTTAAGATACAAATTTTTTTTGTTCACCTTTTAAACAAACTGCATAAACAAAGGGGTAAAAGAAGAGAGAGAAACAGATCCTGTGTACCTCATGCTGTCTTTATTAGGTCTTTTGCTTAAATGAGTGATTATTATTTCACAGTGACCTGCAATCTTATTTAGATCAAATATTTTAAACCTTTCACACATTTGACCACCTTACTAAAATCCAATTTCAAATTATAAATTAAGGTTTTTGAACTCAAATCAACTTTTGGACATTTAAGAAGGACTTTTCCAGTTAAAAAAATGAGAACAATTAGGCTTATTTGATATTTTAAAATTGTATAAAAAGCATTTTCAAATAAGAAGTAATTTTCAACTTTCTTTGAGTTATGTTTATGTGGCTATGTTATGGACATATGTATTACATAATTGTATGAGATTATTAAAAATCTAATATGTAATATATAAATATCACAATTTTGGTTGTTACATTAAAATATGATATGCCATAGAAATAGCGAAATTTCGGCCGGGCGCGGTGGCTCAAGCCTGTAATCCCAGCACTTTGGGAGGCCGAGGCGGGCGGATCACGAGGTCAGGAGATCGAGACCATCCTGGCTAACACAGTGAAACCCCGTCTCTACTAAAAATACAAAAAATTAGCC